>NC_051177.1:57359322-57361822 GCF_013339695.2 Rhipicephalus sanguineus
CGTGATACGAGTCTTCCCGTGCCTTACAGTCAAGCAGTAATGTACACCTCAAGTTTGTTTGCCTGCGCCGGACGTTTTGTTAAATACGAGTAAACTAGAATCAATTGATTGATTGATTGATTGATTGATTGATTGATTGATTGATTGATTGATTGATTGATTGATTGATTGATTGATTGATTGAATTATCGATCGATCGATCGATCGATCGGATCGATCTACCTTTATTTCGAACAGCACAAAAGTTATATACGCGAACATTTGGACCGAAATACTAATAATGTGGCTAGTTGCCAGTTCAATGCGATATACAAAAAAATCACAGCATATCCACGGAGTGAATGATGATGAGTGGGCGAAGCTGCGGAGGTTCATCGGTAAACCGTGAATCTTCCGTGAATTCTGCCCAGTACATCATCACCGACGTGAGATCGGGCGCGTTTATACTAAAGGTTCGATGAGTTGTGACGACTTGCAGCTCACTTTAATTTTACATGTACGCTGTGAATTTTCATTGTTTAGAAAACCATTACTTTAGAAAACATCTGGCGTCTTTCGTTAAGCAGCTGGCGTCTTTTCATTTTGCTTTAGAAACATCTGGCGTTCTTTCGTTTTGCTTTTACAAAACATCTGGCGTCTTTCGTTGGTTTATTTCATCAATAAACGGCGTTTTGAACAAAATTTTTATTGTTTAATGACGCACAGGAGAAATCTCACCAGGCACTACCTTGGAGGTAAACAATGGCTGCTAATGGGAATGAGAGACAGAAGAAGTCGGCTTTTAGCTAACACTTACACTTCTACTTCTACTAACGTTTCCTACTGGAACATGCCAATGGCTGCTAATGGGGAATGAGAGACAGAAGAATTCGGCTTTTAGTTAACGCGCACGCTGCGAATTTTTTATTGTTCAACAACGCACAGGAAAAATCTCCCACCGGCACCACCTTGGAGGTCAAAGCGTAAGAATGGTTACGCACTACGACTACTACTACGACTACGAGGGACGAACGGGTGCCGCCTTAAGGAGCTTCGGCCCTAAAAGAAATGAAAACCATGTGGGGTACACAAAGCTTGCGATATCTAACATCCCGGAGGCATTGCAAAACCACGTCAGGTGCACAAAGCTTTTAGGTGGAGAGGATGGGGAGGGTTGGTACAATCGATTCAGGTGAAAAAGAAGGAGGAGAAGATGGATTTCGCCTTCGAATGGTCATAAGCGAATGCATAAGGGGCCGTGTGATTTTTTTTTTTTTGTAAATAATGAGAACCTTTTGTTTACACGCCGACAAATGTCACGAAAAGAAGTCGTTGTTGCCTTCAATCGCTTTTTTTTCTGTTTTCTTTTTGTCCGCCCTTAAATGTGCGCTGGAACATTGAGGATCTGTGATTTGTGTGGACGTTGTCACGTCAAGTGAGACGGTGAAAGCAACTATGTTCCAGTTTGATCGCGCGGCCACCTTTCAGCTACAATCTGCCGTTGCAACAACAGTGTAATCCTGAAATGCTTTTCCCCACGCTGGCGTCTCTGCCAAGTCGATTTCTTTTTTCTTTCTAAACTTGCGATAAAGTTTGTGCTTTGCGACATGTTCGACTTGCAACGCATGACATAGAAGAAGAAGAAGAATGGAAAAGTCGAGTTCTCGTACTGCGCATTGCTTCTTGCGAAAGCTAGTGATACAACGCACCCTCGGAGATGCGCTCGCTCTGCTGTTCGGAGCCGCTACACAACAGAGCCCGCCGAAGCAGCATTTCTTTTTATGTTGTAGTGAAATAAACTGACAGAACCGACGCTTTCCCCCTTTTTTTCGCTATAGTATACAATTCCATGCATTGCCTCTCTACTTTGAAACTCGCTGGCATGGTGACTCGCTGGATCGCCAAGGATCCGCGAACGACACCCGTGTTGCCTCAGAGCTTAAGGCGCAAACGTTTCTCCTCGGAGCCTTTCTTTGATTTCGAAGCGGCGGCCGGGCATCTCCCTGAGAGGTTTCGGAGAAAAGAAAACTCCTTTCGGCTTAGATGGACTCTGAACAAAGTAAACATGCCGTGCCGCCCGGAGGGGAAGGAAAAGAAAAATGTTTTGTATTCCGAGCAGGATTGACGGGGTAGACAAACGCCCACCGCCTATACTGCCTGCCTGTACTCACTTGCGTTATCCGTACGCTGTTTGTTTGCTTTATGTTCCGTTAGAAGTCTCTCTGCTTTGCAGTGGCCGCGTGGAGTTTCGCTCTTTTCTGAAGTGAATCCTTTCTTGCTTTCGCCTTTGCCTCCGCGTTTCTAGACTCCGTGCGTTAAAAGCAGGCTGGAGCGCATGGCGCCGATCTTCTTTCTCTCTTTGCGTACGATGCAGACACCTTTGGAGAACCGCCGTAACACGTAGGGCGCACTTTCGCTGGGCAGTATATTCTTTAGGAGTGCTGTTTCTTGGGCTATTTGGAACAGCATACTGTTCGAAATAGCCCAAGAAACAGCACTCCTGAAGATGAAATCAAGGGCA
>NC_051177.1:58714859-58827649 GCF_013339695.2 Rhipicephalus sanguineus
ACGTGGAACAAAAGCCGCCTTCCACGACGGGGAGCTGAACGCATCGCTGCTGTTTCAACAATGGCCGCAGCCACAACAAAAAAAAGATGGGCTACGAACGAAATTTGCATAGTCCTCATGTTTCTAAAGCGTTTCTAAAGCGCACTCCTCGAAAAGGGCCCTGCTTTCACAAAATACCCTCTATTTGCCCTTTGCGAGCACGATAATAAAATATTTGTTTAGTTCTTTTTTTTTATGCTTCCTCTTGCAGCCAATGTACTCATATCCCTGTACTCAGTGTGTTTTCGGAAGCGTTCTCTGTGGAGAAATGTCTATTTCTGCGTGGCCTAGCTCGAGCCCACCAGTATGATGGTGTTTCTTGATATAAAGGAAACGAAAAAAAACAGGACCTTCTAGAAAAAGGCGGCAGAATTTCATTTCCTTTATTTGCTTTTAGCTTGTGTTTTTACCCATGCTAGGCTCTCTTTTACGACCGAGCCGTGTGAAATGCTCATCTACGCACAAAGCCTCCCACGCCAAAGAAACATGGCTGTCTTGACATCTCGCCGTGCACTGCCATTTGGTTGTGATAAACGTATTTTCTTTCACGAGGTATGCTAGGTTCGTTTATAGTAAAAGGTAGACAGCAGAATTCACATCATGCCTGCCTGTACGTCCTGTTTTTTTTTCACTGATTACAAGGGCCAGGGGCGTAGCCAGAAATTTTTTTCGGGGGGTGGGGGGGGGGGGTTAAGCCATACTTTGTGTATGTTTGTGCGTGCGTTTGTATGTGTGCGTGTATATATACGTAAGCAAAACTGAAAAATTTCGGGGGGAGGGTTGGAACCCCCCAACCCCCCCCCCCCCCCCCCCCCCCCCCCCGGCTACACCCCTGGCAAGGGCATATATCCATGATTTTGTCAGAAAACTGAAAGAGAGCAATTGTATTTATCGAAGAATATACTCATTAGTCACACGCGCTCAGACTCAAATGCTTTTTTTTTTTTAAGAATACATAGCCAAGAGCCACCGTGGTCATCCAGAGGGTGTAGAATCATCCTCCTTACCCGCAAGAAGTGTCTTGCGCCAGTGACAAGGTTGCTACTGCTGGTGCTCGAGCACCTCGACAGATTTTTACGACCGCCATCTTGAAGTATGCATTGACTGCTCTGTTGACAAATAGAAGAAAGCTAGTGCCGTGGCATACGTGATTCCGGCTCTTCGTGTAGCGTAGGCTGCTAGACCTGATTGCGTCGTGTCCGCTAGGACGTGCGAATGTATAGTCATTGAACACAGCCTTCCGAAAACTGTACTCCCATCAACCTCAACTTGCTGTAGTCTTTTCCAGACAGCAAAGCTGCGCTGCAACTATTACAGCGTACGGTTTTCCTCTGGACAAGAGCATCTGGCGAATTCATTAAATGCTGGTAAGAAATTACGAAATCTTGGATTTACCATCAGTTTATAATAGGTAACTTCATGCACGTGATTAATGCATGTATGGTTTGTTCTACGAGTGCTATGTAGAGAGCGTGTAATGTTTGACATTTTACAGGAGGATGGCCCCGCCTCGGTGCTACAGTGGTTACGGCACTCGGCTGCTGGCCCGAAGGTCGCGGGTTCTATCCCAGCCGTAGTGGTCGTATTTCGATGGAGGCAAAACGTTAGAGGCCCGTGTACTGTGGGATCTCATCAGATTATCGAAATTTCTCTGTCTCATAATCATATCGTGGTTCTGGCACGTAAAACCACAGGTATCGTTATCTCTTCTTTTTTTTCTGGAGGAAGAATGGAGGGCGAATGGAAAAATAGATAGAAGGACAGGGAGATTAGCCGGTTTTAGACTGGCTGGCTACCATGTGGTGCGGGCAGCTGGAAAAGGAAATAAAAAGATAATTGAAAGAAACACTGTCAGAAAAAAAAGAAAAACGAAATAGAGAAAAGTGAGAAGGACACTGCTTGAAGTTCCTCCCACGCTATCACAGAGAAACATTTATGCAGAGGAGTGAATAGAGATTGGGGTTCCGCAGCATGATATTGCGAACGCTACAATTTAGAAAAACAACAACAAATAGGTAAAAATCGTGGTCCAAGGTTTAGCGTAATAATATTGGCGGATCGACCACGCAATACCGTCGAGAAGATGGAGACATCGGAAGTATAAGCTCTGCTTTCGGAACGGATCCGGATTTGTACGTTTTTCCAACGGCCACAGCATCCAGTCCATGGAAGGATAGCATTAGCTAGTATAACTCATTGGGCTATCTGGTGCATTGCATCAAGGAAATACATCCAGCCAAAAACGGACGAACACAGGAAATGGTGAAGGAGTTAGGCAAGTAGTCTTGCCGCTTGCCTGTCTCCTCCACCGTTTCTTGTGTTCGTCCGTTTTCGGCTGGATATATTTCCTTGATAATAGCATTAGCGGCGGTTGCCCCTCTTATGATCTTGCCCGAGACAAGAAGCTTATTTTCACTTGAACTCGGCCGCATTCAGCACCCGTGGCAGCGACCGGAAAACACCCACCACATTTACGGCGCTTCCCATTTGGGCATCACTGCTTCGTATTTCCGATGTTACCTTGTTTGCACGTTTTCTTTGTTTGCTGTACTCTCCTGTCCCTGTTCGCTGAGGGTATCTGTACCACGTTGTTATCTTTCCTGGGAGTGGTAACAGAAGCAGGGGTGCGGGGCGTGGTAAGGAAAGATTAACTTTATATACATGGAAGCAATTAGCAGCTCGGCAGATTAATGAGGTCTCAGAAGCGGTTGAGGGCAGTGGAATCGGGGATATAAAGATCCGAGAAACGATTGGACAAGTTACTCTTTCTTGCCCCTATTTCCCCTCCCCAGTGCTGGGTAGCAAACCAGATGCTAATATCTCGTTAACCTCCCGGCTTTCCTGTTTTCATCTCTCTCTCTCTCTCTCTTGGCGCGTAAGGCGGCCATTGAAGAAGTGCGAAAAAAAAAAAAAAAAACAGCCTAGCAACTTCAGAGAAACTTTTACGCACAGTACGTGTGCTGAGCTATATACGAGGGGGTGCCCAAAAGTAACCGGACTGGCGGTGCGTTGGGCGGAGCTGCCAGGAAGCTTTTCTCTGAGTATATTGGTTTTTTCGTGAAAGCAGTTTCGCGCACTCGGCGTTTTTTTCGTGATGGCCCATTGAAATGAACAACGGGCGGCTGTGAAATTTTGTTTCTTGTTCAGGCAAAATGACTCAGCAACTACTGTGATGTTAAGCACTGCTTACAGGGACGCTGCGATGCCAAAACTTAAGGCTATATGAGTGAATTTCTGGCTTTGAAGAAGAGGGAAATTTCGCTTCTTGGGAAACCTCGTTCTGGACGTCCGTCAACTTACGTCAAGCGGACGAAACAACGTCAAGCGGACGAAAATAGCAAGAAAAATGTGCACTTGTGCTCGAAGATGGATGACGGACCACTAAAAAGTTGGATAAGCTGTCTGGTATGGCTTGGAGCTCGGTTCAGCGAATTTAACAACATTTGGGCATGAGAAGTGTCGTTGAGAAATTTCTGCGTTCGAATTTTGACAAACGAGCAAAGGGATGGTCAAGTGAACACAGGCCGTGCTTTGAAAGAACAGTTCCGAATCGACCCGGACTTTCGCTCCAAGGCTGTTACTCGTTCCCAGTCATAGTGCTATTCTTACCGCCCCCAACAAAAATTTCATCTCCGCACACAGTTCACTTAAAGCAGCCATTCTAAAAAACGCCGAGTGCACCAAACTACTTTAACGAAAAAAATCATTGTTCCCAGAGAAAAGCTTCCTACGAGAATCCACCGGATTTGCGCAATGAACTCTGAAGGTGTCGCACGAAGCCCACCTAGCGAGAGAGTAGCGTACTACGGTTGCTCCGCCCAACGCAGCGCAAGTCCGGTTATTTTTGGGTACCCCCTCTTATATTCTTTATCTTTGGTGTGTGTGTGTCCGCCGCCGTGGATCAATGCCTGCGGTGCTCGGCTGCTGACCTGAAAGTCGTCGCTCAAACAGCAACTGCGAACTTTGGTCATAAGCACGTGGTCGCGAGCGCCATCTCGACAGAGAGCAGTAGACGACTCGTATACCCTTGTACGTGCTGTAAGCATTCACCACCTACTTCTCGTTGAGACGAGAAACAGCGCGAAAACCGCTTAGCTGCCGTATTCGCTTACACCAGCGCTTTGTAGAGTTACGCGAAATCGGAACCATAAGAGTTAACTGCTAGCCTTACTTCGCATATCATTCCAATTTGTTGCTACCGCATTCATTGCTTCGCCCTTGCGGCGAAACTGTGATTTTTAACACGAAAGTGTTTTATGCCGGGGTCCACCACGGCTCCACTGACGTATTTCCGCCACGGATATGACGTTGTAAAATATAAAGACTAACAGTGGGCAAAGAAAAAAACCAGAAGAAAAAGCTCCGTCACCGGGATTCGAACTTACGACCCCTCGCTCCGCAGCGCCATACGATTCGGCCACGGACGGCATGTTCTTCGCAATGCTAACGGCGAGCTATTTATGTACACCATTTGCCGGTGGCTGTACTCAGAGATCTGTGTTACAGCGTGTTTTCGTTATCACTAGCGAGATGGCGCGAAGGGCTCGAAGAGCGCGCTTGAGAGGTCGTCGCCGTTGCGACGAGCGCCTGCGTCTACAGGGCGTGGTCGCTTGTGCGTGCGCTTATCTCGTGATCGCGGTGGTTTGTACGTCTCGCGTCGAAAGCACGAAGGTCACTTGGCTCACTACAGCGGCCGCTTTTGCGAAAGGAGCGCGGTGCTCACGCAGAAATAAGTTACAAATGTGAGAGTTAGTTCGCTCTCATCCTGTGTATGTTCGTTCCGTCCGTCCTTTCTGCTTGAGCAGCGCGTTGTAAGTTTCGAGCTGCTTGCCGTTCTTCGCGTGACATTACAATATGTTGCTGTAGCATTCATTCCTTCGCTCTTGGGGCGAAAGAATGCGCAACAAACGCTCAACTACGTCTGTGATGACACGTTTCACTTTTGTGTTATACCGACTCCTATATATGACAGAGGGATCAGCCATGTTTTTTTTAATCATAGCCTCTCGCCACATATTTCTTCCAATGTTAAAAATAAACCGTTCCTTTTGAGGCCTAGGGTGGAAATGTGTGCATATTTTTTGTAACTTCCCTCGTTTCTATTCGATCTACCTTGTTTCAGGGGTTTTGTAGCTTCACTCTTAGTTTGCACCGAGTCTTCGTGAGAATAAGCTTTTGTAAGGCTAAGTAAATTCAGTAAAGCATCTGCTGCTATGTAGCAGTGTGATCCGAAACGAAGAAATAATTAGATTCCACTTGGGCCTCACACTACCTTCCCGCTTATTGTTTGGTTCATTTAATTTATTCGCGTTCTGGAACTTTCTCATGCGCAGTCCCCTCCCTAACGTTCATATGCGGGAGCAATCAATCATCTTCCAATTTATCTCTTTCACCGTCGTCCTGCCGCTTCAAATAACTTCCGCCTGGACCTCACCACCATATTCAAAACGAAAAAAAAAAGCGAGCACATGGAAAAAGTTCAGGCCAATACATTTCCTTTCCGGCACAAAATGTTCGCTTAATACCTTCCTGCTGTAAACAAGCACCGTGTTTTTCAAGAAGGTGCTCTCTTCGCTGGCTTACTTCTTCCTCAGTTTCACTTGAAGTAAACTTTATTAACTGACGTTTCACACACAGACGGTCCTTGTAAAGTACTAAAGAGCGCGCTGGGTCAGCTTTCCTTGCCAGCAATAACTCGCTAACGAGGTGTGTCCTTACGCTAGACCACGCTTACCCTGAAACTCCGTTAGGTAGTTTTTTTTTTCGCAATAACGTCCCGTAATGCCGAGTTAACTAGGCGTACGGCGCAACTATCCTAAGTTTTTAAACAAACTTTAAATAGCGGGCGTTGTGAACTACGCGCATACATGTACACTACGTACGAGCGGTTCCAGAACGCGCGACAGAGATTTTCATGCCTTCGTTGATGAAATGGTGGTAGCGAAATTTTCCGCATTTTAACGCACGGATAGCACGGCGCCTATATTTTGTAATTCTTTAGGTTGCAACTTGCCAGTACACGTTGAATATTCGTGAACAAAATAATTAGACCTTGCCTTCAGCTTGGCACTGAAGTACATGCATCTGACGAACATCTTTTATGGGCCCCTAAGCTAACTGTTAATGAGAGAAATAAATATCCTCTTTGCTTTCCCGTAAAAGAGAAAGGGGAATGGAATTTGAAGACACGAAAAGACGTAGGCATGAGTTGCCAAACAGAAATCAGCCCACGAAATTCTGACGATGCCGGCATGCATTGCCAACTCGACACATGCTGTCTCGAAGAGGCGTGAGCGCTGCTAATTATATGAGTGAAAGTGCGTCAGAAAGTGCTTTTTACTTAATGCAGTTCTTATTATAACGTAAGCCTATAATCCAGGGAATAACCTGTATATTTCCTGGCCCCTGATACTGTCCTGTCATATTTGCGGATTTGGCAGATGCGTAATCTTATAATTTTGCATTAGAAGGAAAACAAATTTAGCACGAAACAGAAATGTGTGGCACGTTAGATGAACTTTTACGTTAATCTATTTGACAGCTGGCGTACACCATCCGACCTAAGAAAAAGAATACCAGTAAAGCTACCATTACCTTGCATATATATATATATATATATATATATATATATATATATATATATATATATATATATATATATATATATATATATATATATATATATATATATATATATATATATATATATATATATATATATATATATATATGTATATATATGTTGCACTTTGACTGGACGCACAAAAATTTATGAAGCTTCGCATTAGTAGTGCAAGTCTGAAGGGAGTGTGAAGCTGGGGGCTTCACACTTCCTTCAGACTTTTTTATTCATAGTCACACCCCCTTCTCTCCTTCTCGTCAATTTCTCTCGGTATCGATTCAATGGCTGACGCTCGTTTGTCACTGTACTGTCCAGTATGTGGGGAGCCTATACCGCGGACCCAGTTTAGTACATACATACAAGTATCGCAAAGTATATCGCAAACGTAGAGGGGCGTGTACGTGGTGCTTTCTGTGCGAGGTTCTATTCATTGTGCCCCTCTTCTTGACACTAATTTATACGGTAAAAGAATGGAGGAGGGTACGCGCACTTTAATTCTTTCGTCGCCCTGTCGACTCTTCATTTCCTTTACACAGGAATTTGTACGAGAGACAGTTCGTAGTTTGTCTGTTATAGGGCGCTAATATGCACGTAACGCGAAAGCGTCACTCATATCGAGGTCATGTCTGAACTGGATCGTGGTAAGCATTATCTTGGTTATTACGAAGAGAGATAGTCGCCTCATGGCAATATTGCTCGGGTCACCCCAGATTTTCTTATTGAAATACGTGTAAGGTGCGGATTTGTTTAGATGTCAAATATTACCATTAAATCGCGCGTGGTGCGTACCCCAAAAAACCTGCGACGGGAATGGCGGTATGCGCCACGCGTGATTGGGGCGTGGTATGTTTTTGTTGTTTTCAACGCGATAGCGTTGAAGAGCTCGTTTCGCATAAATTCCGGTGGCGGCATCGGCGTCGTTGGTTGTGAGCAAACATTTTCAGTTTTGGATGTATATACACGCACACATACTAACGCACGCACGAAAATCATCCCTCTCCCGAAAAAAATTTCTGGCTACGCTACTGGCCTGGATTTTTGCGGTGTTTCTTGTTTTCCCTCTATTCCCCTCTCAGCTTATGATAGCAAACCTCATGCGCTCGAACACCGCCTTTGCTCTCATCGTAACCACTCCCTCGAGAAAGCCAGCCCACACACCTCTTTTAAAGGGCCCCTAAACCACACCGAGTTGAAAGAAAGCAGAGCGGTCTCTTCCTTGCCTTCCTGCCATTCCTATAGGCACTGTCTCCTCCTCGCTATACTTGTTCATAAAACAGGTGGACAATGTCAGCAGTAAGTGTTGAGCCTATCAAGATATCGTGTTTTTCATCTGCACGCTGATATCTCCGCTTGCGCAGTCGAAAACGCACAAAGCCGAGTGAAATCACTTCATCACGCACGATAGTCATGCGAGACAAGGCAGAACGGGCGTGCGAGTGCATTGAAAAACGGGATAGGAGACAATTTACGACTAATATCCGTCGTATATGGACCAATCGAGAGTTACTTTTAGCATGACGTCCCGTGAACAGGCTGCTGTCGTCATGAATTGTGCCGAAAAGACGGGAAACGCGAGGAGAGAATTACGCGCTCGCTCTCTGTATTTTCAGAGCTTGTTTAGGGGCCCTTTAAGTTCTAAGCTTCCGCCTCCGTTTGTTTCGTTTATCAAGAAAAAACTAGACTGCACAGACAGGCGACCGCATCAAACTTATCTTCTTAGTCTATCCCGTCTTGTTTTGCGTCGTTACACACAAAGAAAACAAAGAATTATAACCAAATAACTGCAGCCTTTATTTTACTCCGTTCTTCAGGGCTGTGACATGTCCACTCATGTCACACTAAGCGGGCACGATATACGGGAGGCCGGCGCAGCGACAGGAACTGCAAGTCACTGGACGCGCAAGGCACGCCGAATTGAATTTCCTTCCTCCCCGGCTGTTCGGCGCGGCTTCTACAATCTATCACGTCCAATTTGTGAGACACGCTTCCTCGTAACCATTTTCTTCCCCTGGTTTGTTGTCCCGTTTGTTGCAGCTGTTTCTTGTAACGGCTGCGCTTTTGTTGTCACACTCTTTTTTTTCGATTCTTCCACTTCGGACTTTCATCGCTCCGTACGTTTTCACTTTTACGTTGTCCAAAAAGGCACGCAAGAAGCCGAGAAAACGGTCAGGGAATTGCGATTTGTGAGGAAGAAAATATAAACTGCTGTTTTTCAGCGGCCGTGTTCAGTCAGACACTATCGACATCGTTCACGTAGCCTGTCGGGCGCTTGGGAGAGGGGGGGGGGGAATCAACTCGCCCTCATCCTTTATAATCAACCTTTATAAACCTTTATACCTTTATAATCATTCAATTATAATCAATCAACCTTTATAAAACATTTCATAGAGGTTTCGTGTTTCGTGGGTGGCTATGGCGAGATATTAAATCACGTTATATCTTCGGACAAGAGAGTAACGACAGGGGATATTCTTGAGTACGCTATATCTGGACGTCGTGGACGGCTGCGTGTCAAACGGGTGAAGTTGTGTTTAATAATTTTTACTGTAGACTGGTGCATCACCTGTTGTCCGCACACAGCGTTTATGCGAGATAGAGAGGGAGATAGAGGTAGAGGAAGAGTAGTGACTTTAGATAAATGAAACTGCAGAGTCCTAGACAACAGAGCCGGATAAAAGGAGCTTTTCACAGAAGGCTGAAGTTCTCTTTCATTCACAAACCGACCACCGACCCGCTTGCTGCAGATGCGGTTCCAGCAAGCAACTCCAGGCCGTGATTCGGACGGGCGGCACGAGGCGCCTTCACTGCCTCGCATGCACTGGGGAAGTGCCACAGAACCCTTGTAGAGGCCGAACCGCGCTCAGACCACCCGTCCGCTCTCACACCGTTTTAGGGGCGAAGCTCCTTAAGGCGGCACCCGTTCGTCCCTCGTAGTCGTAGTAGTGAGTAACCAGTCGTAACGCTATAGTACCAGATCTTGACCTCCAAGGTGGTGCCGGTGGGAGATTTTTCCTGTGCGTTGTTGAACAATAAAAAATTCGCAGCGTGCGCGTTAACTAAAAGCCGAATTCTTCTGTCTCTCATTCCCCATTAGCAGCCATTGGCATGTTCCAGTAGGAAACGTTAGTAGAAGTAGAAGTGTAAGTGTTAGCTAAAAGCCGACTTCTTCTGTCTCTCATTCCCATTAGCAGCCATTGTTTACCTCCAAGGTAGTGCCTGGTGAGATTTCTCCTGTGCGTGATTAAACAATAAAAATTTTGTTCAAAACGCCGTTTATTGATGAAATAAACCAACGAAAGACGCCATATGTTTTCTAAAAGCAAAACGAAAGAACGCCAGATGTTTCTAAAGCAAAACGAAAACACGCCAGCTGCTTAACGAAAGACGCCAGATGTTTTCTAAAGCAATGGTTTTCTAAACAATGAAAATTCACAGCGTACGTGTAAAATTAAAGTGAGCTGCAAGTCGTCATAACTCATCGAACCTTTAGTATAAACGCGCTCGATCTCACGTCGGTGATGATGTACTGGGCAGAATTCACGGAAGATTCACGGTTTACCGATGAACCTCCGCAGCTTCGCCCACTCATCATCATTCACTCCGTGGATATGCTGTGATTTTTTCGTGTTCCATTCCGCCTTTGAAGCGGGCCGAAGGTGGCAGCAACATTTCGGCTTCGTGTGGGCAGACCGGCTCCACAGATTTTCTCAGTCACTGACTGGCTGAAAAAAGGCGGTGACCGTATGACGTCTTCACGTCTGCTGTGTTTACGCGAGTATCTGAGGTCGCCGATTCCTTGTGATTCGTGCCGTCGTTCACTTTGCTTTGGGAACTAGAATGCCATCACATGCAGGTGTAATCTGCGTATGACACATGCTCGCCGTACACAAACGTCGAAAGTGTTCGATCACCGCAAACAGCGTATGCGATTTGTATGTGTTCTGTGTTGGGGATTTATTCCATCGAAAGGCGTACGAGTATGCTGCTGCTTTGGGTGAACGACCAGTCCTTTGCAAAGTACGGAGTGATGACACACTCTGTAGCGATAACGTTTATTGTCTCTTTACCGCCGCCATTCGACATGATTTAGTACAAGTGCGCTGTTTTGCCGCTTGCGATGCGCCGTGTTGACCGCGTCGCGTCCGAAGGGCTCAACTGTGTCCCCAGTTGACGAAGTTTGCTCATGAAATCCTAGTCAGGATATGGGCATGCGATGTGCTGCAGCGTTGCTAGACGCAAAAGTGTTCTTCGCGGCGTATGCGTGCTCTGAAGGCACGCATACGTGCACGTACGCTGCCAATCGAGTTTTCTTGTGTATCAGCCGTCTAGGTACAGAATCTCCATCAAACTTGAATTTGCTGTTTCGCTCACGTATGATTTGTTTCAAGTTGTTTCTGCACTTTTGAACATTCTGCTTTCATGCAGTGCTGTTTTAGATACGCCCGAGAATGATGGAGTCATGAATGACAATTTCAGGCAGCCTTCATTTCTATCATGTGGAAATAATGCGAATAGAAAAGTTCAGATTATGCAAGTCGTGATGCGAGCGACTTGCACAAATAAGGAGCTATACTGCTTGGTTCTTGATGGTGCCCAACCACACAGACAGCTTATCGATGGTCATGTGGAGGAGAAACCCTTCATTTCAATTCTCAACAAATTTCTATTTTGTGATTTAAAGCCATACGCATGTAATAGTAAAGTAAGGTAATACTCTAACCAAAATCGCGTGTTCGATATAGAATCTGCTGGCGTACAGCTCGCACAACTTGCACGAAACTTTGCGGACAGTGCCCTCACAGGCTAGCTGCGGTCATGTTACAAAAAGTGGCAGAGCCATCCAAAGCAAAGTTTTTCAGTACTTTGCACATCTGCCTTTGTTTATTTTGTTGTTTGGGGCAAACATTTTTGCCATGATCCTTTAATTTAAAATGAACCAAATTGACAAGTATTACCCAGATAGTTTGCCTGGACATTCCTTTAGGCACTACTCACTCGCTAGTTTTGTCGACAGCTGGTGCTGGATAACGTGTCTTAAAACGGCTCATACGAGCAAAATATTCCAATGAAGTGTTTTTCAAGTGCTGTTACACGTAGTTGTCAGCATTATTCCACCAACAGTGCATCGGCTTGGTTGAATAAATAGTCCAAGCGCATATTACAGGGAACATACTTTTACAAGCCAGGGATCTGCTCAATAACCAAGCCATTTTCAGCTGCACTGCCATAGCGTGGAAGGAAATGCCTCACCTTAATCCATTCAATGATATATTCTAGACCATTCAACTGCTCTCGCTATATAAAGGTAGCAAGTGTAAGGGGCAATGCAAGAGATCACTACAAAGATATTCGCCTCGGGTGCCACCGATGGCGGCAGTGCGAACTGCGCTCGTAACACTTATGTCGTCTGCTAGGCTCTGGCTGGAACCGCTGCATCTTCATTGCGGTTCGCTCGCGTCGCACCGGCACTCCTCGACTAATAGCTGTATTTTCTGCTAGCGATAGTTCTATAGATGGCTGCCAGCATTACAGGAGCTTAAGAAACGTTTACATTTATATCCACAACCATTGCGATCAGGACCGTGCCCCCGAGTTGGTCGTGTAACTCATCGGGCTAGGTGGTGTTTAATTAGGTCACCTGAAAGCACGAACGTCTCGCCAAGTTAGTTAACGAGAGTCTACGCAGCTTTAAAAGCGATGCGAGATCATATTTAGGGCTTTTTCGCAACACCTAGCGTTGTGTAAGCAGCTAGCACTTGAACAAAAATTCGCACTTCACTCACAATAGTAGTAATGTGGACCTGTGTATACGAATCGTTTGCCAGTAAGATGAAATGGATAAGTTCACCGACAAGTGGTTTATTGCGGGCAATTGGCGTGGATTGGTTATGTTGGTACTGCATATTAAAACTTGTTACACGCACTATCAGCACCGACTGAAATCTGAGCAGTGGTGCATGGCGTGCAGTTTGCCCATCTTGAGTAGAGATAGATAGGCTTATGCGATTTGCCGCTCGTGTGCTACATTCACGCTTTCGATCACGCAGTGCTGCCTAACTGGATGTGCGCACCTGTCAATGGTGACTACTGGACGGGCCGCACTATACCGTTGCTAATGCTTGGGCCACGCACTCCGTTGTTCGCGCTTCATTTGACGCCGATAGCACGGCTTGGTAAACAAGAAATATTGGCAAAAGGGAAAAAAAAAAGAGCTCCTTTCCACCTTCCTTGTGGCCTATTTGGCTGTTTACTTTCATTATTTACCACTCTGTAACCAGATTGATTATTATTAATCGTCAGCGCTGTTGCTACGGAAGGCTTTGTTTCTTCATGTGAAGGAACGCCGCGTTCTCGCATGCATGCTGACGCGAAAACGCCTTCAAACGCTACCATGTCACTTCAGATGCAAGCGGGTGCCGGTGTGGTCGTTGATGCGGCGAGATGCGGCAGCAATAACTGAATTCATCAATGGCACAGGCCATGCACTGCGCAGCGTTTCTTCCGCCGATGCCCGCTACCATAGAACTCCTGCCGCCGAAGAATACAATACGACATTGCAAAAGCCTCGTTTCCGCCAAAATGTGACAAATTCAACTGGTTGAACTCCCACTGGCAAAAACACGAATATTTGTGTGGTCTGCTGCTAGCAATAGTCGCCGACATAGAACACCTCTCCTTCACCGAACGGTTGCCAGCAGTGCCAGCACGTCGCGAACATCGCGTCGCCCAATCAGCGTACGCCTGCGGTCCGCCCGTGCGGTACCACCGAGAACGGCTGCCGTCTCCGGCCAGCTCGGAAGGCAGAACGGAGCAGCAAACAGTGCGTGAGTGGTCGGGCGGTCTGAGCGCTGTTTGGCCGTTAAAGGGCCCATAAACCACTCTGAGTTCAAAGATTGAAGAATGGTTTCTTTAACGCCTTCACTACCCTTCCTACAGGCGATATCACGCCCTCGCCACCTATTTCTTCATAAAGCACGTGTACCATGTCAGCCACAAGGGTTGAGCCTATCAGGAGTTTGCGCTTGTCGGTTAGACGCTGTTACCTCCGTTTGCGCAGTCGGAAACAGATGAGACAAAGTGAAATCAGTTGGTCGCGCACGATAGCCATGCGAGACAAGGGAGCACGGGTTGACGACTGTATGGCAAAGCAGGGGGAGACAATTCACAGCAGATATTCCTCGTAAATGGACCAATCCACAGTCTGTACCTTGATTGCATCACGTCAATCACTCTTGCGACGTCACGAAGTGTGCTGAAAAGACGGGAAACGCCAGGAGAGAATAAGGCGCTCGTTTATTTTATCTTCGGAGGCTGTTTAGGGGCCCTTTAACCACGGCGCGCGCTCGAAGCTCCAGGCTCGCCACTAGCATCGCGTTTGCCAACGCTGCCGCGGGCGCTTGTGTGCGCCGGCGCTTTGTTTCATCAGCGTCGGCTTGCGAGCCTTTTGGTATAAAGGTGACCCGCTTGTTTTAAGCTGGGTGCTGGTGAGAAGTAATTCAGTGCTCCGCACGCCGCGGGCAGTGCGTGTGGCAGACAGGACTTCCCTGATTCACACGTCCCCCATTTCCCACGTCTCTGTGTTTCTCCCTTACTGCCGTTGTGCCTTCAGTGCAGTCGTGGTGGTAATGGCGGCTGCGGTGACGACTGAGCAATGACGACCCGAGGCACCAGAAGGCGGGACCTCGCTTTCGGTAGTATACCGACCAAGCGAATCTAGATGTGGCTTTGTTTACGAGATTTCTCACGGTTTTCCTATGCTGGCTTTGAAGGTGGCGCCGTTCTTCCATGTTGTGGCCCGCCTATCTCGTTGCCTGTTTGGCGTGTAACCTTCCTCGCGTGGTTAACCGTCTTGGCGCTGGTCATCTAGTGGATAGCAGATGATGCGCTGGCACACGGCTCATCCGCGCGTTGCTCAGACGGTCTGGCCCCCACAGCATCCGGCAAGTGGAGCCGAGATAACTTCGTGTAGGTTACAGAACGTCACCGGACGTCCTGCATAACCACTTCTGTGTGAGTTTAGGAGTGAGAGTGTTGCATCGTATTTCTAGCACAGTGCATCCACGTAAACGACGTCGTGAATGTTTGTTATGCTGCAGCACAATAGCGTCTCCAGTAGCGTCTCTTTATCACATAGTTCTGTGGCCTGAATACTTCAGCACCACGCACTCGCAGCCATATGTCTTCCGACATACGTAGTAGGAAAATACGTCAAAAAGTCTGTTAATTTATGGTACATTTGAGTGGTCGTTTTTGAGCGCTCTGGCGACGCGCGTCACGTTCGGCTCGTCTATGTAGAGCGCTCTGAATACGCTCGGCTGGTCTTTTCAGAGCACCACGCTCCATCTCTGAGCGCTCTCAGCCGCTCTCACTTTGACCTCGGAGCGCAACCGAGATCTGATCACGTGACTCCCGCACCTCGTCTGTTTCCAAAATAAGATGCGGTGACGTTCATCGTCTTCGGGCTTCCCATTGCTCTGTCGAGCGGCTGCACGTTTGTCACGGACAGGCGTTCACTGTCGCAGATCGAGAGCGGACATTGTTGCAGTCTGAGTCAGAGCGCGATGGCGCCCAGCCGAATGTACCACTAGTGTTTTGGGCTTTTGGTATGGCATCATGTGGCTTGCAGAGCATGGAAAGACGAGGATGAAGAAGGACGTGACACACACAGGGCGCCTGTGTGTGTCACGCCCTTCTTCATACTCGTTTTTTGATGCGCTATAAGCCTAATGAGATTTGCCCATGTTATCGAGGGAGAGCCACCTTGTAATCTGATTCCGGTTTCCTCACAATGTCTTAGTAATCTAGCGTCACTCCTCCGGCGAAATGAACGTGGCAAGAATCTCGCTTATCCACGTAGTGTTCTGAAGCAACACACGGCCACGACGGCCATAGCCATGCCTGTATCCCCAAAGGAGTCACGGCGGGCGTGATCCGACTTGGGGACGGCGCGGTGCCATGTGTCGCGTCGCTTGCGCCCCCACTCTCTCCACGACCCCGCGCCTCGACCCGTCGATGAAGCTGCCACAGAAACACTGCGACACGCATTGACGGTGCCATGTAGCGTCTTAGTAAACTGTCTCATTCGGAGGCAGCAGATCTCCGCGTCGCGATGTCATTTTATTTGCGCTCCAACGTACCACCCGTTTCGGTGATGCAAACTCCGACACGCAGTCAGCGTGTGTCCGGAGTCCCTTCATTACATTGTGACGCGATAGTTAATCCGACGCGCCCACAACAAACATGGACGTGAGGAAAGAAGACAAACAATACCAACTTGCCCAGTTTTCTATATCTTTTATGTAGTTAATTCGACTTTTATTGGACCCCGAAGAAGCGGTGAACCGACCACACTAGAGGCACTGATTCAACATGAGTCCCTACAAGCGACAATGAAGAACACTCATGTGATGGCCGTCATGTTAGAAGCAATGAAGTTCCTAACAAGTGCCACACAATAATACCTTTTTGCACAGAGTGCGCTCTGTATAGCGCTTGTACCGCGTTTCTGAGCTGGTTTTATGGGTTGCCTGTTGAATAAAAAAAAATAATTTATAGTACAAAGCAGGCTTTGACAATTTGTACACTACATATCACGAAAACTTAGCAGATCTCGTCAAGTGTCGCTAGACGCCGTCAAGTTTCACCAGGTTTCCGGTTCACCACAACATAATAAGAATAAAAAACGTTATAAATGTAATGCTCGAATAGGTGTATCTATATATATAAGCGACGTCTAAACTACCTTCAGAGGTGTGTTGTTTGCTGATTCTGTTTCAGCTGTCGTATTGAAGGTCTTGTAGGACTTTTCTTAAAATTCTACTTTGTACTTAAGATTGTACTTAATGTCATGCAGTTTCACGAAAAAAAGAAAAATAAACTTTGGCTGCCATCATGGACTCCAGGTGAATTTCCCTGGGTTTCTCGCGTGGACAGTCTGACGTCATTTGAAACGATGAGGAGAGATGTCAAAACAACACGCGTGGCCAAACACCTTGGTTGTAGCCCTACGATGACGACCGCGCGCGCGACAACGGGTATGGCGACTGCCGCGCTAGCGCCCCTTGCGGATGACGTCACGTGAATATCTCCTGTAGATATACCGTTTCCTCCGAGTGCGACGTGAGCGTCCTCGTCCGAGTACAGCAAACTTATAGTATTGTGGTATGGCAGCGACACGGAGCAAGATAACTTAGGAGAATGATCATCCCACCCGCGTGAGCACGGATAAGCTGTGATTTAGCGGCACGCTTATGGGTTTGTGGAAAAGGTTGCAAGCACCGTGCCGAGTGGCACAAAGGCAATGCCGGTCTGTACTCGCGGTGCAGCTTAACCCGTAGACCGCGTCCGCGAATAAACAGATAACCATCGCGCCGACGAACGCCATGTGGTAACCCAGTCAGTTGATCACGCTCGACTGGGCGTTGAAGCCGCGCAACTGGTTATTTTGTGCCACGTTCGCGACCGGATCGCTTTCGAACACTACGCACGGCTTCCGTTGTTGCTTCGAATTGGGGCGTATTTTGTCCCAGCGGACACAAATGTCTTAGTGGGTCGGAATTTCCAGCTTGTCCCGTGCTACGAGAGTTAGGAGAACACGCTGTTCTGTCCCATGTGTTGTGAGAAGTTGGGAGGAATGCTGCTGGGGAAGTTATTGCGCGACACTTTTTGAGGTTTCGTTGCTGGCGACTTGCTTCGGTACGCAGTGGACGAAACCTGACGCGAGAGCGCGACGCCGTGGCCTCTAAGACCGTGCCGAACCACCATGTAATCCGAGGGGCCTTGGTCGGAACCGACAATACTTTTAAATACCTCGGCAGATGCTGCGTCGATCACGGCTGTTTGCACAGTGCAGAGGATGGCCTAAACACGACATTGACCCGGTGGAAGGCCAAGTTTCTTCTCCCGAGCTATATTGCCCCAAGTGCACGAAGCGTGACTCTTAGATCTGTTCCCGTCTGCAGATGCCAGTTACGGAACCCAGAGTGGCGAACGCAAGGAAAGCTTGTCGGCCCTGCGGCCTATTCGAGGTCACCGGGAAGCAGTATAGTTAGAAAACCCTGGTTGAAGAACTCACAGGGTCCCTTAAGCATACGCCTCAATCGACTCGAAGGCGAAGGCCATCTACTTCTTTTTACTCCAAGTTTATGTATTGAACCTCCCGCGCCCTCCTCCGAAAGCTTACTGACACTAAAGTGGTTTCGCAATGCCTCCAGGATCGGAGGCATTGTAAGCTTTCTGTAAACTTACCTCGTTTTGCACTGCCTCCGGGATCGGCCTACCTTAGACCAAGCAGTGATATTACATGACGCCGTCACCATGTTCCGTCACGTTATGTGACGTCACAGTGACGTCATGCGACGTCATGAATTCTGGCGATCTGTGAAGCCATGACCACGTCATATGGTGACGTCATCTTGTGATGACAATTTTTTGCATCACTCGTATTGGCGCCGCCGACGGGGGGCGCACGAGGGACGCCTACGCGGGACGCCGGTCAATTTTCGCGTCTGATGAGGCACCTAATGCTTTCGGTTTAATAACGCTCCGCCCACAATTTTCGCCAGAAATCTGAACGCACAGAACAATTTTTGGTGTGCACTGCAGAAGAATGTTCCTCTTTGCTGGAATAAATTAATTGATTGGCGAATGCTTGTATATTTCTCCTCTTTAGGCTCGCCAACGCTCATTTTTACGAGCCTTCTTTTCCACCAGAAGTAATATGTTTTGGAGAATAAGCACAACAATGAAAATAATCGGTTGGAGAAATATGCGTACTGGAAGAGTCGTCTGGAAATAGACCTCTCCCTGTTTGCAAACAGTGTGACGTCACTGGCAGTGTCCCGCCCCCAAGTCCCGCCTTCGGAGCAGGCGCTGGTTGGCAAGAAAGTTCCGCCGGCGGGATCTCTGCATAGCAGCGCTGCGTGTGTCTGCGTACTGCGATAGAGGTTTTTGTAAATTGCTATTTTCTGAACTCACAGCTGTTAAAAGGAAGAGTCACTGCCTATGATGAATGATTCTGTTAGGTCAACATAGGATTTGCTCGTCGTGGATGACAGCCTTAAAAAAATTTTATGCTCTTCGAAAGCGAACGTTGTACATTTTCACGACGACTGGTATTTGGAGAAATATTAGCATGGTATGGTTGTGAACGTACTCAATTTCCATCGCGAAATCTGCACTACAGTTTTAAACGATGTACAGCATTAGCGGCTACTGTGCGCGAGGTCATGGATTAGATTCTCACTCACGGCGCAAAATTCTGATTGGAGATGAATGAAAAAAAAAAAAAAAACGAAGGAAACACTCATTGGCGTGCGTTCGGTTGAGCTTAAATCCCCGAGAAAATTAAAGCGAAGTTTTCGCCTACGGCGTTCCTCATAGTCCACTGAGCAGTTTTGAGATGTTAAACACAATAATTTAATTATAAATAATCTCTTGCGCGGTTACTTCGCTGTGTCTGATGCCTGCAACGTGTTTCCATACTTACTCCTCTCCTTTAGACTTGGTACACAAACTCGGAATGTCACTTCATAAATATCGAGCCGTAAAGATAAGCTATCTAGAATATGACAAACAAGAATCTCCACTGCTTCCATTAAGACGTACATCTCCAATAAATGGTGATACGCGTATGGTTCTGGGTATTCGCCGTGGTAAACCGTACATGCATGTTCGGCAATGCGAAAACACGCTGGTAGCTCATGCGTCTCACCTTTCAGCCCGGACATTATTCACGTTTTTTTTTTGTGCACGCAGCACAAACACTGAGATGTTCGCATTCGCAAATCATCGCGTCAAATAATATATCCAATCCTGATGTTCCGTCGACAACCGGTCACTGCAAATGGCCCTGTTAGACACAACGCGCGCCAATGTTTTCGCAAACAAGATGCATCGTTATTCACACAGCGCACACCACACACATTATTGTCAGTTTCAACGTCCGCAAAGGTGAACCGATATCGTCGCTGCCTTTCAACGTGCACTACACGCCACAGTAAACACGGCACATTTTCGAAGACGATGCCGCTGTTCCTCGCACAGACCACCACGTGGGTTCACTTCTCCAAGTTAAACAGCCAGCAGCTTGGCAAATTTTTCGTCACGCAGTCCACGACACATTTATATGTTCTTTGGCACATACCACAAATAATCCTGGAACCGAAAGATGAAGGAAAAGGTTCAAAAGAAAAAAAAAACGTGTGCCAAACACCGTGCGACTGTACCATGCTGAGCCCGCAACCGTAGTGTTTTGCCAATCACCGCCGTTGCTAATGCGCCGAGAGGTCACGTGACCTGACGTCACGGGGCGTGAGTGACGTAGGCTAGTAGAGGTCTACAGACGTACTGGAAGTATCTCCAGCGGATCCTTGTCAGGCTACTAGCGCGAATCCGCTAGGAACGGTCCGATCTCCGGCTCCTGCTTCTCTCCTTGACTGCGTGACAGTAGTGTTGCTCTTGGCACCCCTCTCATTCGTTAACACGCGAGGAGCTCTTTTTAAATGGCGCTATTGTTCGATCTAGAATGAGATCTGCAGTGCTGCAGAAAGAACGAGCGAAGACGAGAGACGAATCGGAGACGCGGCCTGGAGCTTCTCGGGTGAAAGAAGCCGGCGAGCCGGAGGATGAAGATACGGGCTCCGGTGGATGGCTCGTTAGTATGCACCCCGCGTGCCGAATCACTTTGAATGCGATGGCCGTGCGTCCCGATCGCCCTGCCAGCCTTCGTTCATCACTGAGGGCGGCTTGCCTGCATGGCTTCAAGTGCTGCCGTTTGTTTGCTTTCTCTCCGTTGTTCTCTGAAGTTGTGCGGTGAAAGCGAACCTTTGAGCTGCCGACATGGGTGGCAGTTGGTGAAGAAAGCGGAGTAGCGCGCGCTGCCCTCTTTGTTGGCGCGCTTGCTTGCCTGGAGCGTTTCCTGTCGACCCACCCAGTCGTTTATTACGTTTACTGCCGCGGGAGTACCTTCCCCTTCTCACACTCTCTCTTCTTCTCACTTTGGCCCCTCTTCTGTGCGTGTAATCGTAATGTTGCGCTGGGCCCACAACGACTGCGACTGTTTTGACAGCGAATCTGTATATAGGTTCTGAGGGATTGCGTCCGCAGACAAAAGACATGTGAACAATTTTCGGCGAACCGATTAACTCGACTAAACCAGCGTCGCTGTGTCGAAAAAATTGAAATGGCGGGAAAGTAAACATAAAGGTGCATGATGTCGTCAATATGGCAGAATGACGTGAACAGTCCTGCCTCAAAGACTTGCATAAAAAACGAACGTCATGCAATATTTGTACTTATGAAATGCGAAGCATTTTTTAGCGAACCTTTGGCACTTTGAGCGTTCTATCTATCTATCTATCTATCTATCTAGCCGCCTACTATTGGGTGTTCTCATGATCGCCCCCTTAGCTTGGTGTAGACCAAAATTGGCGTGGGAGGGTAAGATGATTTGACGAATATGACTGTCGGGTCATGACATGAATAACGTAAAAATCCTGTCGCGTACGTCGTCAAACCCTTTCCTCCAGACGCCTGTGGCACATACCCGTATGTCACAGGCCGTGCTATGCGGGTATGCACCACAGGTGATTGACAGTTTATATCTACCCAGGAACGGCGAGAACAGACATTGGTAACTTAAAAGCGAGAGCGTGAAGAAAAACAGACATCGGAAGCGTTGAACCGACGAATGGAAAGAATGAAAACTAGGATCCCAGCAGGAATCGAACCCAAGCATTCTGCGTGGCAATCACGTATTCTACCACAGAGCCACGCCAGGTCTATAAACTGGTTTGGAAAAACAGCTTATGAAGGCATAATGTCGGTGCAACGTCAATTGCGGTTATGGTGCTGGCTATGTAATTTTGCAAGAAAGCAATAAACACTACATGATACTCCTACGATGTGTACTCCTACGATATAGGCGTCATATCAGATTAACGTTTGTGGTTCCAGTGGTGGCTCCGCTTTTATAGCAGTCTAATAAACATTACATTTGTATTCCTATGATTCAGCAACCTATATTGAAGCATTGCTCGACCCCGGAGGAATACATTAACGAAAGTTACGTATGATATTCCCATCATCGCACCGTAAAGTGCACTTAGTCCGTCAGAACGACGCAGTGTCCTCTTCACATCTTACGAGGCTGGGTGATGGCCTCATGCTTACCGAGCATGATGCCAGATTGATTGACAGCCGCTTTGTAGATTAGGCTACGTAGACCACATACGCCCAGGTAGTCTACGAATACGACAAGCGCCATCCACTGATGTTGGTCTACGTAGCACTATCCAGGCCTACCAGCCTCGACGGCCTATATCGACAGACAATTTATCGACGAAATGACCGAGGCATTCACAATTTCCAACAACTGTACTATACTTCATACTTCTCTACAGATGGACCCTTCGTCACCGCTATCACGACTGGATCCGATAACAAGTCATGAACAGTTGCTGCCGCTCACTGATCACGGTGATGTTGACCTGGTTCAAGAATTGTCAAGTACCTCTTCCACACACGCACACGGGTTCGTGAAACGTGCGTGCGTTCTCCATCATAAGGTACGAGCATAAATACTACATATCACCTTACCGCTTCTGGTGTTGGTAATACCCACGTTCTCGTTGCCAGCGTTACCCAACTGTAAACAACTGGTTATATAACCCATATGCGGCTCTTCAACATATATGTGTGCGCATAAAATTTATACAAATCTTTAGCGTCATTTTGTAACGTTTCGCTCAGCAAACAAAATTACGCCACAGTCACCTTCTCGCCGCATGCTTCGCATAACGCCAACGAAAAAGCGGATGAAGCGGCACGCAAAGGACTTCAAAACCGAAATTATAGGCGAACCTATTTCACTAAATCTGATGCTTCCCAGCTGGCTAAGAGACTTGCTTCCGAAGAAAACAAGAGGCTCTGGAACCTTGCGACACATCATTATGCTTTTCTCTACTCTATCGACCCTCATCTAAGAACAAGACTCCCATGCAGAATTCCTCGACATTTGGAAACTTTGTACCATCGTTTTCGACTAAACAGTGCTTATGGAAACAGTTTACGGTACGGCTTCGGTCAAACCGAAAGTCCGTACTGCAATAACTGTGGCTCCATAGAAACTGTCGAGCATATTTTGTTTGAGTGCCGAGCGTATGCCGAAGAGCGTGCGCTCTATGAACATTACATGCATATGCTGACCAAAAGAACTTTATCAATTGACTGTGTCTTGGGCCCTTTACTCTGCGCCATGCAACAGAGGCAAGCGATGAAACTACTATCCAGATATTTAGAGAGCATCGGTCAACTCGACAAACTTTAATGGCACCTTGAGAGCACGTAATAAGTCACCGTCAGCACGCGTCCCCGCCAAAGAGACAAAAAAAAAAAACTCAGTTTGTGTTTTTACCTCTTTTTTCTTCTATTTTTAGCTTTTTCTATTTTTTCTATCACTCTCTTTGTGTCTTTCAGTCCCCAATCCCCTTCCCCACGCAGAGTAGCAAGTCAGCGAATTTACACACGCCGGCTAAATAAAGAGCTCTCTCTCTCTCTAACACCGACTCCCACGGTACGTGGAATCTGCCGAATTTTCTTTTTTTCGGAGCAACGGGGCTCCTTATGTACTACAGGATTTCATTTTGATACCGCCGTTGGCCACCGCCGTTGGCTACCGCTGATGAGATAAGAAGCGTCATGCGCAGGGAAACACTGGGATCTTTGATTGTGTCTCATTATTCCGCTCAATATACTCATTGATCATAATGTATAAATTCACTGTAGCAATATTCGCTATACCAGACCCACAATATTCGCAGATTTGCCGGCTTCCATTTTCGCTGGACTGGAAGGGCTCTGAATAATTTTATTTGTCTTTACTCGCTGTATGTGTAAGCTCGCACGTGTGTGCTTCGCTGGCAGTGATTGTGAATGGTGGTTGGCTGACACTTTCTAGAAAGTTCTGCAATCCTTAGTTTCAGCATATATTTGGCAACCTTTGCCAACAAATCTGTGACCGGGCTCTGCGCTGCCTTTTATCAAGGCCTTCCATTGGTGGCTTTTAGACTGCATTCTTATTAGCATGCCGATTTAATGCGTGGTCGGAGGCTGCGTAAGGACCTACGCATTCGATCAGGCGGGTATTTTACTTCGACACTCTCTGTCACGTCTTTAGTTGAGGGGCTTTTCCGGTGACGTGTACACGTGTGTTTATGCCGATACCAATTATGATTGACGAAAAAAGAGTCGATGCTACACTACAAGCCACTCTTCTTCGAAGATAAAAAAAAAAGCTAGATCGGATTCACAAAAGAAACTGCCAAGCTACGATCATTCCTGTAAGAGCGAGCGCTACCCTTTTCTGATGCTGGACGTATTATTAGCAACGATGTCCGGTTAACTGCAAAGAACGACTACGAACTTACTGATTGCTCAGCAGTCGTGTCTGATCCGTCGATTCAACTTCTGTTTATTTTCAGCGCTTAAGTCTCCTAACAAATTTTAATCGCAAATTTCGTATCGTTGTTACTGTTCATTTCAGTCACTCTTATCATCGTTTAAGGAGGCACCAACCCTAACTAAGAGACTTATTCTGTAGTTACATCCCTTGTAATTGTCACTGTTTTACTGCCACAAATAAGCTTATTATAATTCCGAACTAGGGGCTCTGTCAATTCAGCTCCTTGCTTGCGACTGCAGGCAGCGTAGAGGGCGATCGATCGGAAGTTCAGTCTTCGAAAACTCTTTTAAGTGTTCTCCCTAGAAGCGGGCAGTACAATTTATAGCGCCCTGTATCCGAGCTGCGTATACGTCGCTTCGTAGCGTTGCTCGCTGAGCGCTAATGGTTTCACTCGCTGGAAAATGGGGTTCAGCACTCTACTGCGCTCCTGCCGATCGACTCGCGAGAAAAATGCGGCCTCACCGTCCACGCGGCGTGCGCTTCTGCTGCGTCAGCCTTTTCTTTCGAAGAGCGTTGTTGGTCGGTGCGTCCAAAGTGCTTGGTGACAAACTGTCTTCGCCCAGCTGTCCCGCATCGTGCAGCGCGGGCGTTTCCCGTGCACCGTGTCTTTCCGGCGTCTCGCTTCTCCGTCCTTCGATTTCTCGATGCGGCTGCGCCGCTAGGAGAAGCGTGATGTGGTACTTACCGTATCCATCTTTGCCAGCGTCTTGCCGCGCTGTCGAGCCACTCGACTCCAGCCTTGGCTTTTCATTGTACTTCGGCAATCGTTTAGATCTAGTGAAGAAGAAATCAAGGTAGAGAAATGAGCGCGGACAGGGCATGTAGCGAGTAAGCAAGATAGCCGCTGGTCATTTGTAGTAACGGACTGGATTCAAAGAGAAGGCAAGCGCACGAGGAGTAGGCAGAAAGTTAGGTGGACAGATGTAATTAAGAAGTTTGCCGGGAAAATGTGGCCGCAGCAGGCGCAGGACCGTTAACTTGGAGAAACATAGGAGACGCCTTTGCCGGGCAGCAGGCGTAGTGAGAGTGATGATGACGATGATGCTGATTGTTTAGACGCACCTCTCTGTGGAATATAAATTTTTTTGCCTTTCGCTATACCTATTTCGCGCCTTGTGCGCTTCTAGAAAAGAGCCATTTTCAACGTTTTGGTGTGCGCGCAATGATGCATCTTCCATCTGTGGGTTATTTCCCAGGGAAACCACGTCATAACGTACAAACTGCCGGAATTTGCGTCGAATGTTTCTTTAAGCTGACACTTTCCGTCCGTCACTTATGCTCCGCTTGTTACAATTTCGGAACGTTGGTTCGTTCACACGCTAGCTAAACTCGTGTCTCGCGTGACATCTCCCCGACCTGTTAACTTCCTCTTAGCACACTATTTATGTTCACCAAGAACCTCCTACAGTGTTCCACAAAATTACACGGTAAACTGCTTTCTTCCTTCGCAGCGCTTACAATGCAGTTACTGCAAATGTCGTTAGTTAAAGATTAGTTTCGAAAAGAGCGGTAGCGTGAAATGCTGCTGGCGTTTAATGTTTGTGTCGTTCCTTTACTAATTAGTCGTCAACGCGCGCAGAACACAGTATAAGTACCACTAACCAGCGGCCATCTTGAACGTTCAGGAAACGACCGGTTTCTTTCCTTTCCATTCGTCTTGGGAGCGAAATGACCGAACGCGGACGTCAAAGCATCTGCAGTAACGCGCAAGACGCCGACGAGGTCGCGCGGCGCTTAGACAAATGGCAGAGCTGACCCTCGCAGACCGTCACAGGCGGACGAGCACGCGTACGGAGCAGCGGCGAAGCGGACCGATCCGCTGTCTCGCCAGCATCTACCTCCTGCGACGACGTCGTTGTCGTTGAAGGCGCATCAGCCTCCTTGAGCCCCAGCGACGCGTCTCTGTCTCACTCCTCTCCCTCTCTCTCTCTCTCTCTCTGCGCTGGACGTGCGTCACACGCCGGTTCCCCTGGCCGAGCCGTCAACGAAGTCGACTGTCTGTCGCTCACCAGTGCAACGGGTCACACGATATTCGGAACGTTTGTTTTGAGAGAGAAAGTGCGTGCGTTTTGTATCATCCTTTGGATGCCGGACCTTCTCCTCTTCAAGTGCGCGCGCTTCGCTTCTTCCAGACTTGGGGATGGCGTGTGGATAAGTCGAGAAAGTGCCCCTGTTTTCTTCGCAGCTGGTACTTCGAGCCTACCATGTCCAGAAATTTTGGACATTGCCCCTTCAGCTTTTTCTGGAGCTTCACTGCAGTACTCCACCGTAACTGACTGGGTGGTGTTTCAAAAACACTATATCTAGACATACCAGCCGAATTTCAAGAAGTTTCAAGTAACATCGATTAGAGAGGGCTAACTTTGAATAACATGCGCAGAAACGAAACTTGGTCGTTATGCCGTTTTTGAGTTACAGCGCCATCTTGTGAGACCATGCAGTGAAGCCACTCTCCAGGGGGTTCTGGTTCAACAGCTTCCAAGAGAGAGCAAACTGCATTGAAATGTGCGAAGGTGGAACTGTAAAACGATTGAAAACGGTTCGCGTTGGTATTGCAATGGCAAAACATGTGTTTGTCACTTTCTCTCGATGTGAACATAGAGACAAAGTGGATTAAGGAGGATTAAGCTGTGGGGCAGTGTGGAGAAGTTCATCAATGACAATTGGAGTGAATCGCCGTGGCTTAAGGCAGATTAAGGTGCAGAATGATGCGTAGAGTGGTATAGAGACGATGGATCAAGGTGGATTAAGGTATGGAGCAGTATGAGGTAGTACAACAAACTTAATTGAAATGAACCACAGTGGCCTAAGGTGGATCAATGCACGGATTAATGCGTAAAGTTGTATAAAGCGAATGGATTAAGGTGAATTAAGGTGTGGAGCAGCATGACATACACCCCAAATGTTATTTGAAGTGTAACAGAGTGTCTTAAGGCGGACTGAAGTGTGAAGGGGTATACAGATGATGGATTAAGGTGGATTGGGGGTGCGGATTAAGGTGTAGATTAATACAAAAGCTGGGTTAAGGCGGATTAAGGTCTAGATTACTACAAAAAGCAGTATTAATGTAAGAACGATATGGAGTTCTATAGAAATGTTATTTAATCTGAGTCAGAGTAGATTAAGGTGGATTAAAGTGTGAAGGGGTAAAGAGATGATGGATTAAGGTTGATTGGGAACGGATTAAGGTGTAGATTAATACAGAAAAGGTCGATTAACGTGCGATACGATATGGAGTGCAATATCAATGTTATTTGAAGTAAGTCAAAGTGGATTAAAGTTTGAAGGGGTATAGCGACGATGGATTAAGGTGGATTGGTGTACGGATTAATGTGTATATTAATACAAGAAGGTGGATTAAGGTGGATTAAGGGGTGGAATATTACAAAAAAGCTGGATTAAAGTGCGATACGATACGGAGTACTACATCAATGGCATTTGAAGTGAGTCAGATCGGATTAAGATGAATTAAAGTGTGAAGGGGTATAGATATGATGGATTAAGTTTGATTGGCGCACGGATTAACGTGTAGATTAATACAGAAAAGGTGGATTAAGGTGCGATACGATATGGAGTACTACATCAATGGTATTTGAAGTGAGTCAGAGCGGATTAAGGTGGATTAAAGTGTGAAGGGATATAAAGATGATGGATTAAGGTTGATTGGGGTGCGGATTAAGATGTAGAATAATACAAAATCGTGTATTTAGGCGGATTAAGGTGTAGATTATTACAAAAAAGCTGTATTAAGGTTCGATATGATATGGACTACTATAGCAATGTTATTTAAAGTGAGTCACAGTGGATTAAGGTGGATTAAAGTGTGAGGAGCTATAGAGATGATGGATTAAGGTGGATTGGGGCACGGATTAAGGTGTCGATTAATACAGAAAATGTAGATTAAGGTGCGATACGACATGGAGTACTACATCAATGGTATTTGAAGTGAGTCAGAGCGGATTAAGGTGAATTAAAGTGGTAAGGGGTATATAGATGATGGATTAAGTTTGATTGGGGCGCGAATTAAGATGGAGAATAATACAAAAAGGTGGATTTAAGCGGATTAAGGTGTAGATTGTTACAATAAATGCTGGATTAAGGTTCGATATGATATGGAGTACTATAGCAATGTTATTTAAAGTGAGTCAGGGTGGATCAAGGTTGATTAAAGTGTGAAGAGCTATAGAGATGATGGATTAAGGTGGACTGGGGCACGGATTAAGGTATAGATTAATACAGAAAATGTGGATTAAGGTGCGATACGATATGGAGTACTACATCAATGGTATTTGAAGTGAGTCAGAGCGGATTAAAGTGAATTAAAGTGGTAAGGGGTATATAGATGATGGATTAAGTTTGATTGGGGTGCGAATTAAGATGGAGAATAATACAAAAAGGTGGATTTAAGCTTATTAAGCTGTAAATTGTTACAATAAATGCTGGAATAAGGCTCGATATGATATGGAGTACTATGGCAATGTTATTTAAAGTGAGTCAGTGTGGATTAAGGTTGATTAAAGTGTGAAGAGCTATAGAGATGATAGATTAAGGTCGATTGGGGCACGGATTAAGGTGTAGTATAATACAGAAAATGTGGATTAAGGTGCGATACGATATGGAGTACTACATCAATGGTATTTGAAGTGAGTCAGAGCTGATTAAGGTGAATTAAAGTGTGAAGGGGTATAGAGATGATAGATTAAGGGTGATTGGGGTGCAGATTAAGATGTAGATTAATACAAAATGGTGTATTTAGGTGGATTAAGGTGTAGATTATTACAAAAACGCTGGATTAAGGTGCGATATGATATGGAGTACTATAGCAATGTTATTTTATGTGAGTCAGAGTGGATTAAGGTGGATGAAAGTGTGAAGGGGTACAGGGTGTGTCCAGATAAGAGCGAACATGAGGTCCCGGTCACCATTCCCGATTTTGATAAAGCTTGCTGTAGGTCTAGGCATTACACCCAGAACAATGGTTTCGAAGTTAGTCTTGCGAAAAAAAATTTGTTCGCCTGAAAAAAAATATACAAATTTTGGCCGACAAAAACACTTTTGCGGCAATTTAGCTATTTCTGAATTTTGAGCGCAGCTAGCGAAAGAACGGTGTACATCTTGGTCGCAATATTTATTCCCCTTAAAGAACAAGTGAAATACAATCTTATGAGTCTATTGTTTTCTTTGCTTGTCGAAGTGCTTTTGAAGAAAAAAAATTACAAACTTGGCAAATCGCACAAAATACCTGTGTTTGAGGAATGTGTTGCTGCAGACAAGTTAAAGTGAGAATAATAAAAATGGGTACATATGAACTTTTATACTTTCGCTCTCTTTTAAAATAATTTTCGTGGTTTTATCGCGCTCCATTTTACTCGATAACTGGGCTGAAACGTAAGTGATTTACCAAAAACGCCGAACTTTCAAAATAGTTTTCTCAAGAAGGCCATTTTTAATTTTTTTTAAATCCCTCTGATTGAAGTCAAGGACGTCATCTATCATTCTGCATAAAAAACGTTGCAATATTTTGGTTGCTAACAAGTTATAATGCGTCAAATGTGAACAAGTCAGCCTAGCGGCCGCGTCGTTCGTTATGTGCTGAAACTCGGATATAAGTTGCTCAAAATACTTGTACGTGATATAATCTCAAATCAGCAGCTCCACACCAACAAATACGCAGCCAGGTGTCATGGTTCAGTAACCTTTGTCTTGTGATCAGCCGCTTGACAAACCCGCAGCAGCAGCCGCTCGATGCTGCGGGCGCTCACATTACATGAGTGCCGCTTCAACTGCCGATGAGCTCCGCTTGAGCGCCAAACTACGCTCAGAGGGCGAACGGGAGAAGGAATGCAGCATCACTGTGGAAGTTAAAGGCTCTTAAGTACCAACAAAAGCCATATTATACAATGAAAGCTCTGCCGGCAATTTTGCAGTGAGCGCTTTCAGTAGAGCGCTCATGTGTTGCTTTCTCTCTTCTGATGGCCTAAAGATAATTCAGTTTACTCTATCAGCAATATATGACACAAAAGGAAGCCATTGACATCTAAGGAAATGTCTCATACGTGCTTCCGATGGTCGAACAACTCAAATTGCTGTTGTTCTTTATCTCGTGCCAGGACACTTGTGTCAGCCGGCTATGATAATAAGTGAGTGCAAGACCTTTGCTTCATTAAAGCGCCGCTTTTACAATATTGTATTGTTGTATGTCCACAGATATAATATTCAACGCAAGCCGAGAGTTTATCACGATATTTTGTGGCTTCGGGCATAACAGGAGGGATAAAAAATACATGCGTGCTGTATTGAAGGCGCGCACTGTGACATTGCCGGCAGAGCTTTCATTGTATATTATGGCTTTTGTTGGTACTTAAGAGCCTTTAACTTTAACAGTGATGCTGCATTCCTTCTCTCGTTCGCCATCTGAGCGTAGTTTAGCACCCAAGCGGAGCTCATCCGCAGTCGAAGCGGCACTCATGTAATATGAGCGCCCGCAGCATCGAGCGGCTGCTGCTGTGGGTTTGTCAAGCGGCTGATTGCAAGACAATGCTTACTGAACCATGACACCTGGCTATGCATTTGTTGGTGTGGAGCTGCTGATTTGTGATTATGTCACATACAAGTATTTTGAACAACTTATATCCGAGTTTCAGCACATAACGAACGACGCGGCCGTTTGGCTGACTTGTTCATATTGACGCATTAGAGCTTGTTAGCAACCAAAATAATGCAACGTTTTTTTACACAGACTGATAGATGACGTCTTTGACTTCAATCAGACAGATTTTTCAAAAATTAAAAATGTCCTCTTTGAGAAAACTATTTTCATAGTTTAGCGTTTTCGGTCGATCACTTACGCTTCAGCCCAGTTATCGAGTAAAATCGAGCACGATAAAACCACGAAAATTAATTTAAAAGAGAGCGAAAGTATCAAAGTTCACATGTACCTATTTTTATTATCCTCACTTTAACTTGTTTGCAGCAATATATTCCTCAAACACAGGTATTTTGTCCGATTTGCCAAGTTCGTGATTTTTTTCTTCAAAAGTGCTTCGACAAGCATAGAAAACAATAGACTCGTAGATTGTATTTCACTTGTTCTTCGAGGGAAATAAATATTGCGACCAAGAAGTTCACCGTTTTTTCGCTAGGTGCGCTCAAAATTCAGAAATAGCGGAATTGGCTGAAAAGTGTTCTTTGTGGCCAAAATTTATATATTTTTTCAGGCGAACAAATTTTGTTTTCGCAAAAATAACTTCGAAAGCATTGTTCTGGGTGTAATGCCTAGACCTACAGCAAGTTTTATCAAAATCGGGAATGGTGACCGGGACCTCGTTTTCGATCCTACCTGGACACATCCTGTACTACACCCTTCATACTTTAATCCACTTTAATCCACTCTGACTCACATAAAATAACATTGCTAAAGTACTATATAACATATCGCACCTTAACTAGCGTTTTTGTAATAGTCTACACCTTAATCCGCCTAAATACACCTTTTTGTATTAATCTACATCTTAATCCGCACCCCAATCAACCTTAATGCATCATCTCTATACCCCTTCACAATTTAATTCACCTTAATCCGCTCTGACTCACTTCAAGTACCATTGATGTAGTAATCCATATCGTATCGCACATTAATCAACCTTTTCTGTATTAATCTACACCTTAATTCGTGCCCCAATCCACCTTAATCCATCATCTCTATAGCTCTTCACACTTTAATCAACCTTAATCCACTCTGACTCACATTCAATAACATTGCCATAGTAGTTGATAACATATCGAACCTTAATCCAGCTTTTTTGTAACAATCTACACCTTAATCCGCCTAAATACACCATTTTGTATTAATCTACATCTTAATCCGCACCCCAATCAACCTTAATCCATCACCTCTATACCCCTTTTACACTTTATTCCACCTTAATCCGCTCTGACTCACTTCAAATACCATTGATGTAGTACTCCATATCGTATCGCACCTTAATCCAGCTTTTTTGTAATATTCCACCCCTTAATCCACCTTTTTATATTAATCTACACCTTAATCCGTACACCCGTCCACCTTAGTCCATCGTCGCTATACCCCTTCAAACTTTAATCCACTTTGACTTACTTCAAATGACATTGATATTGTACTCCATATCGTATCGCACGTTAATCGACCTTTTCTGTATTAATCTACACCTTAATCCGTTCCAAATCCACCTTAATTTATCATCTCTATACCCCTTCACACTTTAATCCATCTTAATCCACTCTGAGTCACTTCAAATAACTGCTATATCGTAGTACTCCATATCGTGTCGCACCTTAATCCACCTTTTTTAGTTTAATCTACACCTTAATCCGTACCCCAATCCACCTTAGTCCGTCATCTCTTTACCCCTTCACACTTTAATCCACCCTAATCTACTCTTACTCACATTAAATAACATTTCTATAGTACTCCATATCGTTCTTACATTAATCCAGCGTTTTTGTAATAATGTACACCTTAATCCCCCTTAATTCAGCTTTTGTATTAATCTACACCTTAATCCGCACCTCCAATCCACCTTAATCCATCATCTCTATACCCCTTCACACTTTAATCCGCCTTACTCCGCTCTGACTCACTTCAAATACCATTGATGTAGTACTCCATATCGTATCGCACCTTAATCCACCTTTTCTGTATTAATCTACACGTTAATCCGCGCCCCAATCAAACTTAATCCATCATATCTATACCCCTTCACACTTTAATCCACCTTAATCCGCTCTGACTCACTTCAAATACCATTGATGTAGTACTCCGTATCGTATCGCACTTTAATCCAGCTTTTTTGTAATATTCCACTCCTTAATCCACCTTCATCCACCTTTTTGTATTAATCTACACCTTAATCCATACACCAATCCACCTTAATCCATCGTCGCTATACCCCTTCAAACTTTAATCCACTATGGCTTACTTCAAATAACATTGATTTGTACTCCATATCTTATTGCACGATAATCGACCTTTTCTGTATTAATCTACACCTTAATCCGTTCCCAATCCACCTTAATCCATCATCTCTGTACCCCTTCACACTTTAATCCACCTTAATCCGCCCTGACTCACTTCAAATACCGTTGATGTAGTACTCCGTATCGTATCGCACTTTAATCCAGCTTTTTTGTAATATTCCACGCCTTAAACCGCCTTAATCCACCTTTTTGTATTAATCTACACCTTAATTCGTACACCAATCCACCTTAATCCATCGTCGCTATACCCCTTCAAACTTAATCCACTTTAATCCACTTTGACTTACTTCAAATAACATTGATATTGTACTCCATATCGTATCGCACGTAATCCACCTTTTTGTATTAATCTACAGCTTAATCCGTACACCAATCCACCTTAATCCATCGTCGCTATACCCCTTCAAACTTTAATCCACTTTGACTTACTTCAAATAACATTGATATTGTACTCCATATCGTATCGCACGTTAATCGACTTTTTCTGTATTAATCTACACCTTAATCCGTTCCCAATCCACCTTAATCCATCATTTCTTTACCCCTTCACACTTTAATCCACCTTAATCTATTCTTACTCACATTAAATAACATTTCTATAATACTCCATATCGTTCTTACATTAATCCAGCTTTTGGTAATAATCTAGACCTTAATCCGCCTTAATCCAGCTTTTGTATTAATCTACACCTCAATCCGCACCCCCAATCCACCTTAATCCATTCGCTTTATACAACTCTACGCATTAATCCGTGCATTGATCCACCTTAGGCCACTGTGGTTCATTTCAATTAAGTTTGTTGTACTACCTCATACTGCTCCATACCTTAATCCACCTTGATCCATCGTCTCTATACCACTCTACGCATCATTCTGCACCTTAATCTGCCTTAAGCCATGGCGATTCACTCCAATTGTCATTGATGAACTTCTCCACACTGCCCCACAGCTTAATCCTCCTGAATCCACTTTGTCTCTATGTTCACATCGAGACAAAGTGACAAACACATGTTTTGCCATTGCAATACCAACGCGAACCATTTTCAATCGTTTTACAGTTCCACCTTCGCACATTTCAATGCAGTTTGCGCTTTCTTGGAAACTGTTGAACCAGAACCCCCTGGAGAGTGGCTTCACTGCATGGTTTCACAAGATGGCGCTGTAACTCAAAAACGGCATAACGACCAAGTTTCGTTTCTGCGCATGGTATTCAAAGTTAGCCCTCTCTAATCGATGTTACTTGAAACTTCTTGAAATTCGGCTGATATATTTAGATATAGTGTTTTTAAAACACCACCCATTCAGTTACGGTGGAGTACTGCAGTGAAGCTCCAGAAAAATCTGAAGGGGCAGTGTCCAAAATTTCTGGGTATGGGGACGCATGAGCGGATTCGCTGACGCGTGACGTTTTATTGTGGCATAGTCTGTTGGTATACATAGATGTCGTACATTCCCTTCTCTTGTTTTGTTTTGTACGAAAACGTTTTTTCTCCTATTTGAGCAGGCCGGCGAAGGCGGTGGAGCGGACGCGTGCGAATCGCCGTGCTTTTTTTTTTTTGCGCGTGTAATTGCGCGATGGTGCGTTGGAAGTAACGGTTTACCAACGTGTCCCACCCTGCCCATTTACGCGTTTCGCGTGTACGTACGTCGTCGAAGAAATGCTCGGAATGTACGTGGGAATAACCGGCTCCGTTCGGAGTGCACCGAGCCTGGCGAATCGCGATGTCACTGCCGAGGTTCGCAGTGTCTCGGAACGAATTCTTCGCTGGATTTATTTTTTTTTTTTTTCAGCTTGCACATCCACCGCGGGCCTCTTTCTTCAAGGCTGTTATTTCCACTTGACCATTTCCCTCCGAAATTATGGTCGTTTTCCACGATTGATTTGGCTCGAGTGATCAGATAACAATATTTGGAGTTATTGTTTCCTTTAGTGTTTTGTGTTTTCTTTTTTCTCCGCCTTGTGTATACGTGGCGTGTGTCCTTCTTCCGCCTTGTATATACGTGGCGTGTGTCCCTTTTCGTGCGCGCTCATTATCGATGTCACTGAAGCTCTTCCACCAATGCATCATTTGTAATGTTTCTCTTCTTGTTCTCGCGACAATTTCTTACCGTGAGACTGAACCTCCCCTAAAGCACTGTCTCGCGGTGTATCCACCTCCCTGCACTGTCGTCACGGTTCTCAAATGCTTCCAAACTCCACGCACACATTTCTACTAAGGCGAAAGCCTTAGATGCCTCATCAAACGCGAAAAATTGACCGTCGACGCCGGCGCCATCAGTATCAACACGAGTGATGCAAAGAAATCATCACGTGATGTCGTTACCATATGACGCCGCCATGACGTCACAGATATCTAGAATTTGTGACGCCTAACAGAACTGCAAATTGGGCTAGTTGGTGAGGATTCACTGTGGCCGTAACGCGATAAACGTCGACATGACGCCGACATGAAGTCACCATGACGTCACATAACGTGGCGTCGCATGGTAACGTCATCACATCACATTGTCGCTTGGTTAAAGGTGGGCCGATCATGGAGGCAGTGCAAAACCAGGCGAGTTGCAGAAAGCTCGCAATGCCTCCGATCCTGGAGGCAGTGCAAATCCACGTTATGTGCGGAAAACTATCGCAGGCGGGGGAGGACCAATACATCGACTAAGAAGAAAAATGAAGAATGTGGCTTTCACCTTCAAGTGGTCTTAGGCGTATGCATAAGGGACCCTGTGAGTTTTTTTATTGAGTGGTTAAAGTACATGTATAGCTATTTGAGTATTTACCCGCGCGCGTGGTAACTTGTTTATATATACGGTAAATAGATAAAAGCAATACTCAGCTGTTTATTCTCGTTCATATATTTTGCCCAGCGAAACCACGGGGGGGGGGGGGGGGAGCTGTCACGCGAAACGCGCGACTGCGGTGTTGGTGACCGACGCATTGATTTATGAAAGACCTGCGGTGCCACTAGTTTGTCTTAGCGACATCAATATTGCGGGGCGCTGTTTAAAGAAAGCGTCGGAGACGGGCTCGACGATGAAGTATATATGCTGCCAAAGAATGGAAAGGCAGCAGCTGTGCTTGTTTATACATATCGTCGTAATGGGGAAAAGGGCGGCAAACACACAAAAAAAGTGTGGCAGTGGCAACATGGCGCTGAATTACTTGCTTTGCACTGTGTCAGTGAAGAATTCAACATTGCGTTGTCAACGCCTGAACGCTGATCCAAGAAGAAGTACTCTATTTAACAGCAAAACGGAGGCCGAGTTACTAAGCAGCATTGCCCAGGCTGATAAGCAGCATACCCACCCCATTATTCACGTTATATACATGCGGAATTCTATGAAAGTAAGTCACTGATGTTATTTCAATCACCTTTGCTTAGAAACAGAAAAATACCGCTTCTGTCGCGCAACAGGGATTTTTGTACAAATAATTGCTTCTTCGCTGTCGTGTCGTAATAGTCAGTAATATAGACAAGACTTGGAAAGTGATTGTATCCCTTAGCTATATTTAGGCTTCGTGAGGATAGTCCGCGGATAGTTTTGGAAACTGTCTAATTCACGAACATGCCTTACTTACCTTGTACTTAACAGCAGATTTGTTACTAAAATAACCAGGGAGCGCAGTGACAGTGTCTTACCTTTTCGGTCAACACATACGCTGTGGCTGGCGCACTCTGTTGATTTTGCGCCAAAAAGCCCGACATAACTAACAATGTCTAAATGTAGTCCAAGGAAAAGATGGCTTTCTGGCAATAAATTCTGTAGAGTAGATGTATCGTCCGTTTATACCTTCTATAGAATTAGTCTCGGAGTGAGTTTAGGCGCCGGCATGAGCTTCATATCGCGCACCCACCAACTGCCGTGTTCATGCTCCTAAGCAAAAAGCCACGTCACCATAGCCACACTAGCACTTCGAGGCATCCGGCCCCCACTATCACGTTTTGCTGGCTTTGTACACCCACTGCTGTCGTTTCGTTCGCCTGCTATCGCGGAAGCGGAAACCATTTTCGAACTGACTTTTTTCCTTTTGTTTCCCTACTTTGTCAGTTCGCTGCTTCTTTCCCAATCTTGGTCGCACTAAGCGACAACTGTTCCGCGCTTATTCCATTTTCCTACTGTACTTGCGCGGTTGTTTGCGAAGCATTCGTGTGGTTAATCCAACCATCTCGTTATATCAACGTTTGCTATAATATTTTTTGTACTCTAATAACCATGATATACGTTATACACGTTTGTCATCGGCAGAGGAAACAAGAACGCTGGACGTCCCAGAAATAATGTCATAACACATTATGTGTGGGCCGCAGTTTTGTCCGGTTGAAGCATGAAGGATCGCCTCACGTCGTAAAACTTTTGAGTTAAGTAAATAATGCCGGCAGGTGTACCAATAAGGGAGGAGCAGTTGAAAACGTCATAACTTATAGTGTGTTCAACTTTTTTTTTTCTTAACGGGCTTGTCGTGCAAATCGCCTACGCTGCACTAATTTTGTTTAGGTGTTTAGAACATCACAAAAAAATCAGTTAAGCAAAGTGCTGGATCGGGCGGGTTTCAAATATTTCAAGAAGAAAACCGACTATACAATTGAGCCAGCCGCTGAATTTCTTCCTCGGGATTATTATGTTTGCTTTAGACGCATTGGCACACTCAGGGTTCGTATACGGAAAGTGAAGTGGGCATTTTAAAGTAGTCTTTAGTTTAGGTTGCTAAAGAGAACGCTACCTTGCTTCCATATTTGCGAAGTCACGCGGACATTCTAACGTTCTATGCAGAGAAGCAGGATACTTGGTCAACAACGACCTGCGTTTTCAGTTAGAAGACTAAAACTCAAGGTGGCGTTGTAGTCTTCAAGGTATCTTATACCCTACATTGTAACATTGAGTTCGGATTAAGTCACTGGTCAATTTTCGGGAAACGCTTTGTAAAGCGTGCTTCACCATAGTAAGAAAAGTAATGCGGGTAAGCATTTCGTTCTGGCACTGTGTTGCGACCGGCCTTTGCAAGCACCGGAGACTCAGGACGATGATGCAGAGGCAGCATGAAGAGACTGAAGGGAAACTTAGCGTGATTTATTTACATTATTTACATGGCGAGCATTTCCTTACATGAAGAACATTTCATCCTACTGGACGACGATTTCGTCTCTACATCCTGACGATTTCGTGCTACATGATGATTTCGCTACATGGTGATTTGGCGTCGAATGAGCCCGCGGGGGCCCATTTTAAAGGGTCTCTTTTCCCCAGATCCCTAGATGGGGGAATTGCTCCAAGTTGGGACGGTCCAATCACGTCACACACAACACTAATGAGGGTGCCGCCCACACCCGCCCAGGGGCGTGGCCACAGCACTCTGCACCTGTGGCACCAAGACGTTCTTCCTTGCCATGTGAAGGCCGTAGGGCGATGGGTCACACGCTCGGACAGCCGGGCGCAACAAAAGGTCCGCCGCTCAAAAGCACCTCGCCGCTCAATTAGCGGGACTCGTTGTCATGCACGCTGACGCCGCTGTCTCATCAAGGAAGAAGTCGCGACAGGAAACCATTACGGTTGACTCGTCGAACCTTGGTATGTCGGACTGCATGACGCCTCGCTTCCCGTCTCGGGAGGACAATTCAAGTGTTTGAACGGCCGTCAGCAGGCAAGCAGCCCTTCGGCGCCTTGTTCGAAGAACAGGGGACGCTGCTTCCCTTTTGGCGCAGGGGCCGATCGTAACAGTGCTGTATGACATACTGCCGCTAGTAAAAAAATCACAGCATATCCACGGAGTGAATGATGATGAGTGGGCGAAGCTGCGGAGGTTCATCGGTAAACCGTGAATCTTCCGTGAATTCTGCCCAGTACATCATCACCGACGTGAGATCGGGCGCGTTTATACTAAAGGTTAGATGAGTTATGACGACTTGGAGCTCACTTTAATTTTACATGTACGCTGTGAATTTTCATTGTTTAGAAAACCATTGCTTTCGAAAAATCTGGCGTCTTTCGTTAAGCAGCTGGCGTCTTTTCGTTTTGCTTTTACAAAACATCTGGCGTCTTTCGTTGGTTTATTTCATCAATCAACGGCATTTTGAACAAAATTTTTATTGTTTAATCACGCACAGGAGAAATCTCACCAGGCACTACCTTGGAGGTAAACAATGGCTGCTAATGGGAATGAGAGACAGAAGAAGTCGGCTTTTAGCTAACACTTACACTTCTACTTCTACTAACGTTTCCTACTGGAACATGCCAATGGCTGCTAATGGGGAATGAGAGACAGAAGAATTCGGCTTTTAGTTAACGCGCACGCTGCGAATTTTTTATTGTTCAAAAACGCACAGGAAAAATCTCCCACCGGCACCATCTTGGAGGTCAAAGCGTAAGACTTGTTACGGACTACGACTACTACTACTGCTACTACTACGACGACGACGACTACGAGGGACGAACGGGTGCCGCCTTAAGGAGCTTCGCCCCTAAAACACATATACAGAAGAGAGACGAACAGGCGCCGTGGTTGCTGCTTTCACTCGTTTCATGATCAGCGTCATACGTGCTCACGGTAAATATACAGGGGACTCACAAATCAATATTTTATTCACAAGGGCGTTTATTTTATACCGAACTTCTGATTCCGCTTCCAGCGGCGTTGGCGTTTCCAGTTTGGCAGGACCATTTTTAAATCATTTCTTAGCGAACCTAAGGCACTTTCAGCGTATCTATCTATCTATCTATCTATCTATCTATCTATCTATCTATCTATCTATCTATCTATCTATCTATCTATCTATCTATCTATCTATCTATCTATCTATCTATCTATCTATCTATCTATCTATCTATCTATCTATCTATCTATCTATCTATCTATCTATCTATCTATCTATCTATCTATCTATCTATCTATCTATCTATCTATCTATCTATCTATCTATCTATTGTGATCGCCTCCTTAACTTGGTGTAGACCAAAACTGGTATGGGAGGGTAAGAAGGTTTGAAGAGTATGACTGTCTCGTCACTGCATGAATAACGTGAAACTCCCGTCGCGTACGTCGTGAAACCCTTTCCTCCAGACACGTGTGGCACATACCCGTATACCACAGGCCGCGATATGCGGGTATGCGCCACAGGTGATTCACAGTTTATATCTACCCAGGAATGGCGAGAACAGACATTGGTAATTTAAAGTCGAGAGCGCTACGACAAGCCGATATCGGTAGCCTTGTCTCGACAAATGCAAAGAATAAGAATCAGGGTCTCAGCATGAATCCAACTCAAGCATTCCGCGTGTCAGTCAGGAATTCTACCACAGAGCCACGCCAGGTCTTGAAACCGCTTTAGAAAAAGACTGGCTATCTAATTTGCTGGCTATCTGATTTTATAACAAAGCAATAAACATTACATATGTACTCCTGTCATAGAGGCGTAATGTCGGGTTGACGTCACTTGTGGTTCCAGTGTTGCCTCCACTATATAGCAGTCTAATAGACGTTACATTTGCATTCCTATTATTGAGCAAGCTGTATTCAAGCATTGCTCGGCCCCGGAGGAATACGCTAACGAAAGTTACGTATGATATCCACACCATCGCACCGTAAATTGCACTTCGTTTCGATAATACTGACGTCCTTGCACGAACGTGAGTGCTGACGCTAAGTAAGACCATAAGTTATCCTTCTTCAGGAAAAATTGTAGCGCAAAACAACACAAAGACCGACAAAGAACACGGGACTGGCGTTGGAATACAGGACTGACGTTCCTGGTAAGCCCACGATGTGCACACAACCGCCCCACTTACAAAAAACAAGGCGATCCACATCGTAACACTTGGCTCAAAGCTAAAAAAAATGCAGCATGGACAATTAGTCGCCGACTGCTTCGCATGGAAACGATTCCCACAAGGCATGGAATCTGCCGAATTGTTCACTCCAGCAGTGTTGACCTCCGACCACTTATCAGTGAGTTTCTGATAACTGTGTTAGTTTCCCCGTGGACATCAGGCGCGCTAATCGAACCAGATTGGAATGAGATAAGCCATTCTCATATTCTCGTTCGTGCTCTGGCGTGTCGGGTCACCGCTCCCGGTCACGCATCGGTTTCGTTTTCCGAGGGGCCGGGATTATTACGTTTTGAATTCGTTTGTGACTGTATTCGCATCCGTGCTTTTCCTTACTTTATGTATTACCAGTCTTTCATCAAGGCGAGCAAAGTAAAAATTGTGTGCCTATGGTTGTGCCAGAAAATCTTGCTATTTGACGGACTGAAAGCGAGTTCGACGCCATGTACGCGTATTCATGTGTCGATGTCACTTTGCGCCTGGCAAGTAGCAACAGTGTCTGTGAACAAAATTAGCGACATGCTTCGGAGAGAGTATGAAAATAAATAAAAGCGATCACTATTCCGTGCTTTGTCGCAGTCGGCGCTGCTTGCCTACCGGTAGTTGCTAAGAGTCCGCGTAATTGGGGATCGTGCACGTTGCGTAAAAACCTCAAGTGACGGAAAGAGGTACACAAAGCAAAAGCAATGTAAAAGATGAAACACAGAAAAAAATGTACCAATAGTGAGTAACCGTCAACACAGTGCAAAGTGTTTAGAGCTTGCGGGTATTTGCAAGTTGTTTGCCGTGCCTCAATTCAACAACGCGACCTCTGGGCACTCCGATGTTATATACACTATACCAAGAGCTATCTGAGTACCGTGCTATTGGCCTCCCGCGACCACAACTCGTGCCGCCTTCTCTCGGCTTGCTCTCTCACGGCGTTAATTGCTCGCGATTTTGTATCGCAGTCAGCAGATGCTCGCTTCTCCAAGTGACCAATCACCTGGCGCTCGTGGCGGACTCAATTAGCCGGCCTGAATAATTGAGTGCCTTCTGCGCACCGCGAAGGCCAGCGCTGTTCGCAAGCTCAAAAACGTGCGTACATTCTTTATTATTATTGTTTGAGCTGTCGCGTAGTTACAGAGCGTTGTCGCCGCGCGTTTCAAGTGTCGCGCAAAGCGTGTCGGAATATAAATATGCCCTCATACGTGAGCGAGTTTTGCGACTTCTTTATCACTGAATCAGCGTCGGTGTGCATCGGTAAGTTACAGCAAACCGAGTGGTATGGGTTTGCGTAAACGGTATAAGTTGATCTCAATTCTCTTCAACCTTGTTATATTGGAATGTTCACTCGTTCACTTAGAGAAATGGTGTGGATAGATGGGTGGGCGGGAGAGGAGAGGGGAGGCATTTTCGGACTCTTGCGCTGGGAAATTGGCTTGCTGTGGAGATAGCGAATAAGTGGTTATGAGATGAACTGGTAGAAACGGTCATGGAGACTTAAATAGTATTGTGATCCGTTGCTACGACCAACTCCGAATGCTGCTTTAGTCACACTTTGTTTCCCTGGTGCACAAACCCACTTGTTGGTACGTTTTCTAGTTGGTGTTTAACTTCGCATCTTCAGATAACGTAGGCGGTGCCAGCCAGCGCTTTTTCTTGTGCCCAGTCGTATAGGAGACATCCGCTTTTCTTTACCCTCTGCGTTAACTGTGAAGCGGAAGCAGCTAAAACAGATTGTGACAACGCTTCCGATAGGTCTTCTTGTTCCTCCTAGCAGACAGGCACATCCAAGTTAGGCCAAGCGTAATAAGTCCGCACTGACAATTTTCACGTGCGAATATGCCAAGCAGTCGTCTCACAGTCATAGTGCTCTGGACTTAAACGCAGTGGTATCGCGGTGTCCATACACATCGCCCATAGGCGTCACTGATTCATGCGAAGAAATCGGTGTCCTAATTTGCGAAACATTTTTTGAGGAGTAGCTGATGCCCGGTTGGTATCACGAAAGTGATAATGTTCAGCGCTCAAAGCCGGATTGAAGAAAACGGACCCACGGACCAGGTTTAAGTTTTCTAACGTCTTCGGGAAAGAAAACAGAAACATTTGTTCGTTATGAAGTCTGTAAAGCCTGAGAATTAATAGCGAAGCTCATTTCGGCCGGCTCTTGTATAAAACTATGCCGGAGAACTTCTTAGGAGATAAATTTGCACGCAGTTCCTCTTGTTGTAGATCTCGCCACGACTTCGTTCTAGAGCTTTGATTCGAATGATCGATTTCAGCTTAGGCTAGCCGGACAACCCCGCTATATTAAGTGTACAATGAAGAAAAAGGAAGAATTCAACGAAGCCATTCAACGTGCGAAGTATTTCGTTGCGTGAAATTTTTTAATGGCCTTCTAGATTAGTTATATCTGTCTTGAATCCATCGTAGGTTACCAACATATGATGTAATAAGAATATCAGACCTTTGCAATCTTGATTTCTCCCCCTTATCATCGCGAATTATCGTTCACGTAGTCCGTACGCAGTGTACTCAACACGGATAATATCGCGTAGTGATATTAGCATAAGAAAATGTCCATTTGGCTCTTTTGTGCTTTTTAAAGAACAACACACAAATGAACGTGTTCTAAACAAATTATAAACACATTTTGACTGTGCTTTAAACAAGAACACGATCACATTACGAGACACGCCGCCCTTTGAATTTTGACCATCTGGGATTTTATCACATGTACCCAATTTAGCAATACACGAGACCTCACTTACAGGTGCGACATTTTCCTGAAATTGAAAAGCCAGGATATACCTTCTTTGTTGTTTTACTGCCAGAAACCATGAGCAATCCCAGCAGGACAGATATTACCTGGAGGCGTTGTGAAAATTCCGTAATAACGACATTCTCGGGGCCTTGAGGGCTAATAGCGTGTTGTTCAACTGGCTTTGTTTAAGAGAGAGGCGGAGTAGGAGCACTTTCGAACGGAGCTTGTGTTAAACTCTTGCAGCTTGCGCAGTTACGCCGCGCTTTTACCGAGACGAAAAGTCTCACCTGTTTTTTACGTTAGTGTTCTTCCTTTGGCATGTTCTCCTGTCTTGGCGGTCGATACCTGAGGTATTTACGTGAAAAAAAAAAAAAACAAGATATGATTACTAGGCACTCCTTTGTGGAGTGCTACGGAAGTTACCACCAGCCTGGGGTTCTTTAACGTGCACCTTTAACGGCATTTCGCCTCCATTGAAATGCGACCGCCACGGCCGGGGTCGAACGCGCGACTTTAAGGTCTGCAGCCGAGCACCGTAACCACTGCGCGGCGGCTCCTCTCTCAGAGAGATAGAGAGAGATAAAGAAAGAGTGGAGTAGTAGTAGTAGTAGTAGTAGTAGTAGTAGTAGTAGTAGTAGTAGTAGTAGTAGTAGTAGTAGTAGGGGTGGTGGTGGTGGTGGTGGTTTATTGTGGAAATAACGCTTAGTTATGCAGTCCGACAGGGAGCACGGCGCAGCGTCAGGGGAAGGGGAAGTGCGAGAGAGGCAGAGAGATATGCAGCTGGTAGTGAAGGCCATGAGGAATGAAAGAGTTTTTCGGGAGGGGAGGATGAATGCGCACTTCTTCGCCACTCACCTCGCACCCAAGAACAACAGCGGCCCTAATGAGGCTTTAGTCTGTTTACTCGCCGCCTTCGAGGTGGCTTACCCGGGCAATGCTTTCTTTTCGCCGTCATTGCCTCTTTTCTGCTCACGCCAGCTTTTCTTTTCGGCCGCGGTAGCCATCAAGGTAAATGAAGCCGGCCTATATAAATGAAACGTGTCTTTTCACCTTTTTTATTTTATTCCTTAGCGGCACTAGGGGTAAAAGGACTGAGCGATGCTGAGAGGCGCGATACTGAGGAGGGTGAGGGAAGAAGGTGAGAGGCGCCTCAAAGCGACCAAGAAGGAGGACGTCCTTGTCTTGCTTCACTGATGAGACGCGAGCAGGGCGTGCTGGACTAAGCGGTGGCGCGCGATGGTGGCGGTGGTGGTGACTTTGCAGCGTGCGCCGCTCTCGTAAACAACACGCAAAGCCTTTTCCTCAGTACTGACGGGGTTCGCGGGAAAAGTGAGAAAGAAAGAATGACCGCGCGGGCTGCTTCGAACGGAGAGGAAAGCTTATCCGCAGAAGACGTGGTTTTGTTCTTGCTGTAAGGCCGCCGTAATGATGGCGCGTTCGCAGTGTAAGGTGTTATTTTACGCGCACTTTTAAGTTGATAAAAGTCGTAGTGTTACCACCAGCAGCGATGTCGTGCATTGGAATAAGTTTTACGCATCACATTATGTCATAGCGCGTCATTGAGACGTTGCTGCAACGTCGAGCAGGCTGGCCAATATGCGAATTTGCACGACGGATAGCATCGCTAAGTTCGTGGACAAGCTTGGACGTTGACCAACGATACCGAATCGCGTTCACGGGTACCTATCTCGTCGGTGGTGTCGTTATGTCCAACAGGACTCGGTGCCCTTAGGCAGTTTGATGGACTTAATCATCGATATTGTTCGCCGGGTGAACTCATGTTAATCGCCTTTACTTGTAGTCAAAAAAAAAAAAAACGACAGGAAGTGGGAGATGGAAGCTCGAGATGAAAAAAATCCGTAAACAGGGGGTGGATGCTCGAGCCGAAGTTTCGACAAGTGGACTTGTCTTCCAGTCTTGAAGAAGACAAGTCCACTTGTCGAAACGTCGGCTCGAGCACCCACCACCTGTTTACGGCTTTACTTGTAGTGGCGTACCAGTGCGGTTAGCTAGCACTCAATACGAGGCATGAAGTCGTGCACTCCGTATTCTCTCAAGAATCCTTCATCAGTGTATTCTTGAAGACGTTATGTTTCCGAATTCGTCCTGCGTAAACGGATCTCAAAGTGTTATTTGTTGACTGAATGGAGTCACTCAAAAACGCCCTCCCCAACGACACTTCTTTGGGACTTGAATAGGTTTGTGTTTTTCTATGTAAGCCATGATTTCCGTTTAATAATACGTAGTTGATTTTACTCGAGTGCGCGCTTTGCATGCTTGTGTGGCGCATGGTGTCGTACACGAATAATTGATGATGATGTGGCAAGCGCCCGAGAAGAGTGCAGCATCCGAATTCCCGAAAGAAAGCATTTATATTAAAACTTTTTATAACAAACCAAACAACCAGTCCTAAAGCTGGACATGCCATTGGGCGAAGGTGGCTAGCCAATGGCAAGCAGCACCTACGAGCGAAAAACATTGTACGTATGTGGCCCCTGATGACGTGTCGTCTATTCCAGGGCATTCGTAAGGTGCATCTGTATACGCTTGCCCTAGCCTGCTTTTTTTTATGATCGACATTGGTATTAGTTGCCGTTGCTTCGTTGTCGATTCTATGTCGGAAAGGTTGTGGGATTGGAAAAGGGGGTTCCTTCTTGAGGCATGTGTGTTTTCTTTTGAGAGAGAGAAATAAAGGGAGAAAGGAAGAGGAAGGATAGCTTCTGGCATTTGCAGATCGACCGGAGTCTTGCTTGAGAATCGACGTGCGCAAGGACCACTCTGGCGTGCTGGCATGTGCTACAGCAAAAAATGGAAAGACTGGACCGTGAACTTTGAGGCTGTGTCTGCCTCTCTGCACGTTCGCGGGATCTATGTGCCACTCGGATCGGTAGCTGTGTGGTCTGCGGCGCCACGGCGATTAACCAGTCTGCCTCAGACGCTTGAGAAAGCGTTGGTTGCGTAGCGCCGAAAACCGATAGGGGCCGGAGTCCACTCCTAACTTCATGAAGTAGCACCAGGGGATAAGGGGGGAGGGGGAATGGAAAACATGCTTTCAGCCTTTCTCTAGCGCTAGCGGCCGAGCTATTTTGGCCTACGCTGTCTGAAGTTTGCTGCTTGTGCTGCAGCTGCGTCGTTATTTCGTGGTGCTCCGTCTTGTGCTTCTGCGTTGTTGTCCTCGTTGTGTTCAGCCTGTCTCGTGCAGTGATTCTGCTCTGTATTATCTTTGGTGCGTGGCTGATGACACTTCGACGTTGGTGATTGGTCGGCTGGAAAGAGACTGCCGGGCTTATGCCCCTTCCAACCATTCCTTTTTTCCATACTTCCTGGCCTTCGCCGTTACTGGAAATAGCACAGCTTGCACTAAGTCGCGCAAGGCTGCATCACAGCAGAGCTAGTGGACACCTAGCTTGTACTAACTTGGCTAGGCTTTTACCCTCTCACCTGTCTCTTTCCCACCCCTTGCTATACTATACTATACTATACTATACTATACTATACTATACTATACTATACTATACTATACTATACTATACTATACTATACTATACTATGCTATACTATACTTTACTATACTATACTATACTATACTATACTATACTATACTATACTATACTATACTATACTATACTATACTATACTATACTATACTAACATGGCTATGCATGCTCTCCATGTTCTTTTAGCCCTTGTCTTTCTATCTCTTTCTCTCTATGCCTGTCGACAAATATCGACCACAACAGCTCTGCTGTAAAACTCCTATAGCGCGTACGTGTCGCAGATACCGGGTAAACCGCACTGCTCGCCACACTGGTCCACTAAAAATTAACAAGCAAACACACGGGCGGCGAACACCGATTAGGGCCGCACGGTCCAGCTTTTCTTGTCACCCATCTGTACCCAGAGCTTGGGCGGGGATTGAGCGCGTGCCGGTTCGCGATGATGATCATTTTCTATCTACGACACACGGCAGACCTCGACCATAACAGCTCTACTATGAAAGTAGGTCTGCCTGTCGAGGTTAAGTTGTGTTGCTCAGCCATTTGTTCAGCCGAATCCATTCTTCAGCTTCATCTATCTTTTAACAGCGAAGCTGTTTAAGCTCGCCGTAATTGGTCCGTCGGAAACAGAAATTATCATCATCATGAACCGGTAGGCGCTCTCTCATACTCTTCTTCGCCTTCGTCCTCTTCTGCTTCGTTCGCAGAATGCGTGCGCCCATTGCTTAGACGTGGCCATTATAACCATTATGGGTGCGAGAATGAGTACAGACATATAGAAAGAAAGAGAGAGAAATTCTTGGCGAAAAAAAATTCTTCGCGAGGTGAGATTCCAGCCCACGTGCCCTCGATCCGAAGGCGAGAGTCCTAACCACTCGTCTATCCAGGTACGCTAGCTAAGAATCGCATATCCTTCATAGTATAGTGTAGCAAGGGGGTGGGAAAAGGAAGTGAGCGTGAGAAGGAGAGATGTGATGGTGAGGAGGAGGGAAAGGGGGAATGGAGAGAGTAAAGCATAGCACAAAAAGAATGAGATAGAGGGACATAGAGAGAAAGAAATGCAGAAAAAAAAAGAAACAGAATCAAAGAGAGAGATATAAATAGAGTGAGAGATAGAGAGAGCAAATGATAGAAAGAAAGAAGAAGCAGGCCAGAAATAGAAAGAGATAAAAAGAAAGAAAGAGGTGAAAGAGGAAGAAGGATAGAAAGAGCAAGAAAGAGAAAGAAATATACAGAGAAAAAACATCAGTAAACAAAGAAAAAGCATAGAAAAAACATAGAAAAAACAGAGAAGACAGAATAAGAAGGAAATAGAGGAAGAAAGAAAGACAAAATTTGCAAAACTTTGCAAAAAAGCACAAGCCAGGTATACATACGTGCCCATCAGCTGTCTCTTTAGCATTGGTTCTCCAGTGCAAGCTACGCAGTTTTTTTTGCATATGAATTAGTATTAAGCGAATGTACACCAGCAGAACACCCGGTTTTACAGAAAGTGTCCTTTCGTAGTTTGTTCTGCGCACAGAGGAAATTGACACGCGATATAGGGCGTACCTGTATCCGTTGATGTTTTCGGAATGCAGGTGGTAAGAAGCAACCGCCGAATCTCTTCGAGGCCTGAACATGCGGTGCTGAGTCAATAAAACTGTATCGCCTGCACTTGCGTGCGAGCGCCTTAACGACGTGCGCGGTTCTCAACTTCAAGCTGTGCCACCCCGTATACTGAAAAGAGTTCTTAACTTCTTTGAGTGTACGTTAGTCCGTTCGTGTTCTTCAGAAAAAAAATCGCAGCATTTCCACGGAGTGAATGATGATGCGTGGGCGAAGCGGCGGAGGTTCATCGGTAAACCGTGAATCTTCCGTGAATTCTGCCCAGTACATCATCACCGACGTGAGATAGGGCGCGTTTATACTAAAGGTTCGATGAGTTATGACGACTTGCAGCTCACTTTAATTTTACATGTACGCTGTGAATTTTCATTGTTTAGAAAACCATTGCTTTAGTAAACATCTGGCGTCTTTCGTTAAGCAGCTGGCGTCTTTTCCTCTTGCTTTAGAAACATCTGGCGTTCTTCCGTTTTGCTTTTACAAAACATCTGGCGTCTTTCGTTGGTTTATTGCATCAATCAAGAGCGTTTTGAACAAAATTGTTATTGATTAATCACGCACAGGAGAAATCTCACCAGGCACTACCTTGGAGGTAAAGAATGGCTGCTAGTGGGAATGAGAGACAGAAGAAGTCGGCTTTTAGCTACCGCTGCGAATTTTTTATTGTTCAACAACGCACAGGAAAAATCTCCCACCGGCACCACCTTGGAGGTCAAAGCGTAAGACTGGTTACGGACTACGACTACGACTACGAGGGACGAACGGGTGCCGCCTTAAGGAGCTTCGCCCCTAAAAGAGCTTCTTAGAGCACTTAAAACCTTTTCGGAATGCTTTCTCGCTTCTATACTACACGCCGGGACGATTCCCTAATGAAGCGGTGGCCTCTGGGTGTTGGCCTGTGAAGCACGTTGCTGCTTCGTTTGCTACGTCGTTAGCTGTCACACTTTTGTTTCGATATTTCACCGTTTTAGTATACTTATCTGTTACAGTGGTTCCTGCTACCGTGTCTAACTTGTTGCTTTCCATAGCAACCGCGCGTTTAGCTGGACGTGCGGGCGCGTAGTGGCCGTCTGCTCATGAATTGCATGTGTGTCCGGTTCTAATCTGTCATCTGCCAACGGACGTTCACCGGAATGGATGACCTGTCTCGTAATCCTACACTCTAAGAAGAAAACAAGAGTGTGTGTTACTCGTTTGGGTGAGTCCTGCCACGTATATGACTCTCTTTAAAGAGACACGTTAACTCTCGTTTGCTTACCACGACTCTTCAACTAGGGTATAAATATCTCAGAAGACTCAAAAAAGAGTCAAAGGACTCTTTCTTTTTCTGAGTGTGTAGCGTTGACATCTTGCTTTCCGGTTGACCTGCACTTCTCGTATAAAGGTTTACGCAGCACTGCAAAAAACAGTACTTTGAAACGTGCTGCATTCTCTTCTTTGCCTACGAGGAGCAATTTCTCTCCATTAGAGTGCATACCTTTCTAAGTTACACTCGTTCACTTTCTCTTAAACTTGTGATGAAGCAAAGTGTTTACAATTTCTTGACTACGCACTTCAGAAGACGCCTGAAAATTTATAAATCGAATTTTTTACCAGTGCGTAGAGTACACATGTACAAATTCAGTTACAGCACACATCAATGACCAGGCCGGCATAAAGAGCGGAAAATGCAAGCAGACAATTTTGAAGGGGCTCTTTGATTCTTTCCAAATGTGCGAGAAACTCGGGAAAAAATATTGTTGCTATCCTTGGCTAGCGTAAGTTCACAATTTATGTTGCTTGATTCACCATTTTTCTTATCATCCACAGCTTTCGAAATGACGATCCTGATGATAATTTGGGATGGTCACATCGTGAAACTCTAACGAAGTCTAGAAGGCAATAGAGTTTGAATAGAAACGTTCTTTTTTATGCGTTTGAATACTGACTGAATAACCTTATCGCTCGCTCACTTACGAATGTGTAAACTGGACCATAGCTTGATTATAAGTGTGCTAATGATCATGCTGTGAGCATGACCGTGCGCTTGTTTCTAAAACTACCATTGCTTATTTTTTTACAGTCTACTTAGTCTGTAAAGGCTGCCTTCCGTAGGAAGTTTCGTTCTGTACGAAAGTTCGTAGCAACGCTGTTCGTCGTTAGATTTAAAAACAGATACTGAAAAACCAGAGAATCTCATTTTGGAGAAACCAGCTCGCTCCCTGGCTGCCTTGAGACGGAGCTGCAGCAACATGCTGAGATCATTGATCGTGCTATCACGCGTGGGCTGCCTGCCTTGTTTCCGGACGGCAAACGGGTGCAAGGTTGAATCGATATTGGCAAAACTTTGGGAACACATGAAGGTGTCTAGGGAACCCGAAAGAGGAATGGCGAAACATTGCGAGAAATCGAAAGGCGCAGAGCTGTATCAGGCGTCTACCAGAAGAAACGTACGAAGCACGTACGTGCAATCATGATCAAAAGCTTTCCAGCGCCTCGAGTGGCGTGAAGCGCTGTGGGCATACGCTTGTGTTTGTGTTGCGACCTAAGTGCGTGACTTGAATCGAGTGGCACAGACGACACAGTTTCCGATATTGAATTGTAGATTGTCTCTTCCTATACGCTAGGCTTCGCGAAAATAAATTGAAATACATGTTTCCTCTGGTGTCGTAGTGTGCAATTTTAGTTTGGATTTAGAAGGTAGATGTGCCTACGCGTGTGCGAGAATACGGTCACAGTTCAGAACAACAGGACTTTTGAGGGCAAGTTTAGACGTGCTTGAAGACGCGACGGACGTGACATAGTGTTACTGGCGTGAATGCGTCGCCAGGCGTGATGAAGCAATGTGTGGGGGAAGGGGGTGAGGATTAATAATAACAATAATAATTGTTGGGGTTTAACGACCCAAAGTCTCCATATGATTATGAGAGACGCCGTAGTGGAGAACTCCGGAGATTTTCACCACCTGGGGTTCTTTAACGTGCATCTAAATCTATGTACACGGGACTCTAGCGTTCTCGCCCTTATCGAAAAAGGGGGTGATGATTGACCGTACTCATAAAGCAGGCATGTGCATCGCGGTCGTCTCGGCACTTCCATCAACATGTGTCTTTTTTCTGATAAAGAGAAAGAAGCTGGTGAGAGAAGGAGGGAAAACTAATTGAGAGAGCTTCCCGGTCATACGTACATAGCAGGAACAATCTCGCTTTGCCCGCTCGGTGACTCTACAATTAAGAGGGGTCATCCAGTGCCCGTTACGCGCTGTATTGATGTACTGGTATGTGTGATTTTGTGTAGCTGCACGCGCGCAACGGCAAATGTACTTAACTTTGTTAGCACGCACGGGCTATTTCATTCATCTTCTGTACTAGGTATACTTGAGAATCGTACTCTACCCATGGACGTACTTGCGGTGTCTTTGCAATTAGCTATGCTTCTTTCCGAAAAGTTGTTGCTTACCCTCCGCTCTCGTCTCTCCTGTTGACTGCAGGTGCAGCATCTACGAGCCCCGTCTTGTGTAGCCAACGAACTGTGGGCCGGTGGTGAATGGAACTCTGATGGCAAGAAGGACTGGCACGACCTTGCCATGATCAAACGCGACGCGGAGTCCAAGGGACTCAGCGCTGGCGCTCTATGGCCATGTAGGCTTTGCGCCATTAAACCCCAACAATAATAATAATAAGGGACCCGGTGAGCAGGGCGCCGCCTTCTTCCTTCCTGCGGCAATGGAAAATAAGAAGGATGAATTGTACAAGGTCAACGGCTTCAACTCACGGCCAGCGACTTCATCATGCTGAAGAGGTCGCTGCCAGACATCAGGAATACAGGGTGAGTTACCTATTTTGTCTCCGCGCTATTTCTTCAATACAGTTTACTAAGCCCGTTTCGTCAATGCGAGTATTTCTGTGTTTTACTTAATTATTGACCAACCACGTTCTCAAATATCGCGGCAATTTATTACAACGATGAGTCACTGGACGATCAGCGCATCCTTTGCAGCTAATAATTGCGGTGTCTGATAGCTTGCTCTGGTTTGTTTCAAAGCCAGATGCGGTCAAATGGAGTGCATACAGCTATATTCGCAAGCAGCCGCAAAGGCTCGTCTCAGCTACACATGTGGAAAAAAAACGAGGGGCCGTGTTCGCAAAGCCTTTTGTTCTTTCTACTTGTCTTTGCCTTTGTACTTTGTTCTTGGCAGTAGCATGCATTGCTCATGCCTTCAATGACTCCTTGCTTGGACTTCATCAAGAAAGCGCCAGGGCCATTAATTTACATAGCACTCATCACCTCGTCAAAGGGTAAACACGAGAGCCACTTTTCCTAGTAGTTGCTGCTTTCAAGTAAGTCGTTCATAACATGAAATAACTCAGAGATACCTAGCGTGTTTGAATTTCGCCACGTACTCAGGGGTCTCGCCGTTTCGACGTGTTCCGCGTCTCGCGGCTGACTGATTCACGCAGTGTTTCGTGTTACGCAGATGTCAAGTACATTTGAGTCTGCCTTTTCCGTGTGTCTGTTAGTACAGGCGACCTTTAGTGGCCCAGAACACCTGGACGAAGTGACAGCAAAGGCAAAGCTGAAAGGACACGCAGACACGCGACAGTCGTCACGCATACTTTACCTCAGGAAAAGTTGTCTCGACTCTGCATGGCCTGTGGGTGAAACGTAAGCGCACTTCTGGGCGCAGCAATGCTCTATGCACTTCGCTCGAGTTTCGGTGGGTGCGTTTTCCTTATGCACAACAAAAGAGAGTTGGGGGGATGCACTGCATTGTATGTGCTTTGTTGAATGTGTAGCTTCATTTAAATACAGCCAAGTGAGCGATCGAATGCACTGGAGACACTGAGAGCACGTTACGTGTTCTCCCGCGCCTCTTCGTGCTCGTCGAGCACGGCATGCATACGGTACAGCGCGGTATGAATATTTGAATCGATCACCTAGGCACGAGTGCGCCCAAGATTGCGTCGCATGCGCCCCCCCCCCCTTTTTTTTTTTCGTAACGCGCATTTTCTCATCTTCGGCCGCCTCGCGAAAGCCGACTCTGTGGTTCCGCGCCTTTTTATATCCACACGCAACGACGGGCTTTCGTATACTTACACTGGTAACGTGCCCTTGTAACCAGCCACGTTAATAACAATTGTTAGAGTTTTACGTCCCAAAACGACGATATGATTATTAGAGGCGCCGTAGGGCTCCGAAAATTTTGACCACCTAGGCTTCTTTAACGTGCGCCTAAAGCTAAGTACACAGGCCTCTAGCATTTCGGCTCCATCGAAATGCGGCCGCCGCGGCCGAGATTCGATCCCGCGACCTTCGGGGCAGCAGTCGAGCACCATAACCACTAGGTCACCGCGGCTGGTAGTCATATTGACGCGCGTCTTGCGAAACTTAACTGGTGGGCGAACTTACGGGGTCAAGAGCACGTGTCTCTTTGAAACGATATAAGTTTATCGGAATATTTGCTTCTGAACCAAACGAGGTTACCGACAAAGCCGCGATCGCTTAATTCCATGAGCTATGAAATTACAAATAGCGACAAATAGATCTTAAAAGTGGTAGATGATGAAACGTGCCTTAACCCCTAGAGTGCGCATTAACCCATTAAGAAGAAAACGGGAGAAATGGTCGAAGAAATGAATTTTTTTGAGATGATTAAGAAGGAGAAATCGCTTGGTCGTGTGTCTTTTTTGTAGGGATAATATTTAGGTTTGCTTTTGTTCCATAACTTTGTTAACATAGCAGGTGCCACGGTAGAGCAGCCAATTACGTATCGCGAGCTGAGGAGACGCTTCTGTGCCGCCTGTGGCTTGGCGTGGCCTTCACGAATGCCTACTCCTGTCTGATTGGAATGGCCAACAACTCCACATGCAATTACTGCAGCTGCGCAGAAACGATCTCCCATCTTCTGTGTGAGTGTCCCCGTTTCAGTGCGCCAAGACAAGAACTTTCCAATGCGCTAGATAAACTTGATAATCGCCCTTTGTCGGAACAAAGGGTTTTGGGACCCTGGCCGAGTCCATCGTCAGCACAGAAGGCTTTAAAAGCATTATTGCGCTTCTTGCGGACAACTGGTCTTAGAGACAGACTCTAAGAAGTGACATATTCTCGTTTCCTTTTTTTCCCATCTCTTTTTCTTTTTCCTTTTCTGGCTCTCCTTTTTTCTAACATCTCTCTTCTATCATCTTTTATCCCCCTTACCCCTTCCCCCAGCACAGGGTAGCCAGCCGGTCTAAGAACTGGCTAACCTCCCTGTCTTTCCGCTTGTTACGTATGGTTACGCCGTAACCATCTACGGCGCATGCGCCGACTGGTATGTATACGTGCATGCTGACTGCTTTTTGCTGGCTTTTTTACCTTGTGGGGGGATGACGAAGTTTCCACGAAACTGGAATCTGCGAGAGACATTGGAGGAAAAAAAAACGCCGCCCACGGTCAACAAAAGAAAAAAGGGAATTTCTGAGCTTCCGGTCTTTCGCGTCACCGCGTCTTGTGCTTTCGTGAGTTTTGTTGCTTAGTACGTTTCATGACGTACATACGACAGCACACCAACTCGTATCAGGTGTCCTGGCTGATCATATTCTAGGCGTGGCGAACTTTAGGAAACAGAGATAACTGAATGCTCGACGAATCTTAGTAAGAATAAAACCAGGTATTTCTCATAGCTAAAAGTGAAGAGCATTTTTTTTCCTTGTAGACACCCACTGGATACAACATAAGGGAAACGAGCACGAAGCGTTTGGAACGTCGAAGATATAACATGTACAGACGGAGGCATGGATTCAAGCAAGAAAAAAAAATGTTCCTGCTCCGGAATCGTTTGTAAGAGCTTATTCCAGCATATCTCGCTGTTGGCGTACTACTAGCGAATGCGACCAACCAATGACAGAGCGCAGCTATAATAACGAGTAGCCCTGCGAACTTTAGTTTAACCAAAAGTGCATCCAAGAGCCGCGTCACGAAAATGCAACGATACCGCCTTCATACATTGCACGGGCTTAAATCGTTTTACTTTATCTTTACGTTAAAGTTCACTGGCCAGAGATTCTTCGGCAGGTGAAATAAATAGCAGTTACGTAGTAAAGGTTGTTGGATGAATCGGTTAACAGCGAAAAAGAAAAGAATTGCCGCGGTCCTTGTAGTAGCTTTTTATTTTCAATAAAGTAGCGTATGAAAAAAAAAGAGCACCGAGGTGTTTGACGTTTTTTTCTATATATGCCCATTTGGGTTTACACGCACGCAGACGTGGCTGACACAAGTTAGAACGCTACGAACACTGGGCCTACGCGCTGCGTAGCTTTTCTCGGGAGTTTCTCATTTCATCCCAATCACTGCTGCTAAAGCGAAGCTACATTCTTTCCCAGCTGGTATTCGCGCAATAACCCGGCACGAAACTTTTCGCTTGTTCCCGGCTTTCCTGGTTTGTTTTTTTTTTGTTTTTTTTTGTTTTTTCACTTCGCACGCATGTAGTCTCTTTTGCTTTTCACGGATGATCGCGTTGCAGTTCTGCGCGCGAACTTCTATGACGTCTTCGTTGCCTTTTGAAGACGAAGCCGCTGATGCAATAGGAACGCCATCCTAATTTCTCGGCGATTACGATTCTTTCCTTAAATATGTATTTCCTGCCTCGTTTCCGAGCGCTTTAATCGTGGCCGGCATAAGGACGCGCTTTCAAAGCGACCGATGAACGGAGATCCTCCATAAATAAATGGGTTCTTTGCGGCTCGTAATGCTATTATTGCGGCAGTTCCTTTACTTTATAATTTCTTTCTAGATCAGGCGGATCTTAAGCGAACGTTAATATAAACTTCGGACTAATCATAATCGGACGGATCCAGATGCTGTTTCGCTAATGAAGGCGAGGAATGTGTTTGGAAGACCACGAAAAGGCTTTGTCAGCTCCCATTTCTTTCCGTGCGCTGCTCTGAGATCGACTGTTATGCTGATTGTGCCGTGGGGCACTGGTACACTATTTTACTGATTCAATTAGAGCAGCCTGTGTGCATGTATAGTAAAGGCTCGTTAATTCGACACTCGTTAATTAGGGAAATCGGATAATTCGGACGTGTTCTGTGGTCCCGGCCAGCATGTACATTGTTCAGCGGCATGAAACTCGGGTTAATTCGGGCATATTTGGCTGCAAGCCGGTTAAATTCGAAGATCCTCGGAGCACGCCGGGCGCGAACCGCCGCAAATGTGCGACGAAAAGGAACGGAAATCCCTTTCGTGGACAGCCGAAAGGGCCGCGGGCTTTCAGAAACGCGAGGTCACCATCTACAATTACGTTGTTGGTACGTAATAGGCAGGGGCGTAGCCAGGGGAGGGGATGGTTGGGGCCTTTGAACCCCCCCCCCCCGAAATTTTGCGATTTTGCATGTGCGTATATACACGCACACATACAAACGCACGCACGAACATACAAAAAGGATGGTTGACCCCCCCCCCCCCCCCCCCCCCGAAAAAATGTTCTGGCTACGCTTCTGGTAATAGGGTATGGGTTCAGAGCACGTTTCGGACTAAAACACCCGGATCTTCAGCCGCATTCACATTGTGAACGAAGTCACGAATTACGAATATTGCGGCTTTTGCACTGCTCTTATGCAAAATAATTGCTGGACTTACGTACTTATCAAGAAAATGAAAGTGCATTATATAATGGACAGTTATTTATTGTTTGCTTGAAACTTTCGCTAATTCGACATTCGGTTAATTTTGACAGATTTCCCGGTCCCGTGGAATCCGAATTGACCAGCTTTTACTCATTTTCATCATGTTTTGTAGTCGTCAAGGTTTGGCATGTTTTTGGAAGGCACATATTTGGGAACCTGCTGGGTCATTTTGACAGCTGCGGGCATATCGTAGCATTAGTTTATTGATTTTATTTCTCCGCTTGCCAATTCTGTTTCACGTTGACCCGCCGCGCTGGTCTAATGGTCATGGCGCTCGACTGCTGACCCGCAGGTGGCGGGATCAAATCCCGTCAACGGCAGCCGCATTTTCGATGGAGGCGAGAATGCTTGAGGCCCGTGTACTTGGATTTAGGTGCGTGTTAAAGAACCCTCGGTGGTCGAAATTTCCGAAGCCCTCCACTACGGCGTCTCTCATAATCATATCTTGGTTTTGGGACGTTAAACCCCATGAATTATTATTATTATTATTATTATTATTATTATTATTATTATTATTATTATTATTATTATTATTATTATTATTATTATTATTATTATTATTTCTCACGTTAAAAACAAAAGGTACTATCAATGCCTTCTTCGCTCTCTCACTAGCTCACCTATTAACGCCAAAGATTTTCTTGGATCGGTGGGCAAAAGCACACACCCAGCTGGCGTCCGCAAAAGCCTTGTCCGGAAGGCACGTGACATCTCCCACCGGATCTGGTGTCAGCGCCACGAACCACCGCTGCAACCATAGAGTTTCCTAAAATTAACTAGAGGAGACTCTGGCGCTGCGATCGTTCAGCTACCATGGGAATGATGGGTAGTACACAAATTTGCCTAGTATTCGTGCTTGCGGCTTAAAACTTACTTGTGGCTTTGTTTATTGCTGTGTTTTGGTTTTATTTCGGATAAAAGAATGCATCACTGTGAACTTCGTGACCAGATTTGAGTTGGTGAGGCTAAAAAAGTTAAGCAGTGAAGTGGAACTGCTGAACGTTTGCCGAACTTCGTCTTGCGACAAAGCGGATGCAGGCGACGCCCAGCCAAACGGAGCCGAAATACGAAGTTGAGACTAATCTGTGTACTACCCATGATTCCCATGCTGGCTGAAACGCCATGCGTTGCAACTCCCATAGACACTAGCGCCAGAGTTTCCACTAGTAAGTATTGTAGGAAACGCTATGGCTGCAACAACCTGCAGCCACGGCCGCATTTCTTGGCTAGGTTGGCGAAAGTACGCATTGAACCAGGTAGCGTCGCCACAGTGACGTCTGGCGCGCGCTCCACTATGCCGCAGCAACCACATTCAGCCGCGGCGTTTCTGAGAGGGGAATCCCCGCAGCAGACTTTGCAGTACCCTTCCATAACAACAACCCAGCCAAAGAAAAAAAAAACGGTTTCGTGTTCTCATCTTGTAAGAATATGCTTAGGGATCCTGTGCAACGTTTTCGAACAGCTAATCGCTGAATCTCTACGACAGGTTTAATAGAGAACGAAGGGAGAGCAAATACTCACTCATTCGCTCGATGGCCTCACTCACCACTCCTCACTCGCTTAATTCACCCCTGCTCACTCACTTGTTTCCCCATTCACACAGATCTCACCAAGTTTCGCCGACTGGCTCCTTAGCATTGACTTTCCCGCCACGTACGCAGGAGTGTTGCACACAACCCTAACTTTGAACACCCGCTACTGCTTCTCAAGCACGTACAGCGTCGCGTAACTGATTTAGTACTCGGGGGCATGGAGTAATTCTTCCCCTCCCCATAATAAATAATAAAGGATTTGATAAAGGAGCTGCGACCATTGCGCACAGACCCACCGCAGGACGAAGAAAGAGATCTGCTTCTCTAGCTGTTCCTTTTTACACTTGTTCTTGTACTGTGTTCGAACTGCGGGTGCTGCCCCCAAGTAGACTGTCTGTATAGCCAGACTGTTTGCGCAGTCAAACGAAAGCGGGGGGTTGGCTTCACCGCGCTGCTCTTCTCTTTCTACTTTCTTTACCACGCCGTGTACAGAGGCAACGAATGGAGCGAGAAACTTGAACTTGTTTTGATATTTTAACCTTCCGTATACACGGGGTCGTCTATTCCTTCCCGAATTTTTTTTCTTTTCTTTCCTTTCTCGTCACCACTCTTAAGGAAATGTGCTCTGTCGCCGGGGGAGCCTTATCTGAAACGCAAATGGGAGCCTGTCTGCCGTGTGCCCAGTTATTTTTCTGACTCTTTCTCTCTATAATACTCCGTCTCGCGCCTCCCGAACTTTTCTGAAGATTTAGTTTCAGTTATTTTTCCCCTCGGCGGAAACATTGCTCTGTGAGAGGGATGGTGGCGGGGACGGGAAAGGGGGAAGTTTGTTATTAAAGAGAACTGGGCGCTTTTGTAGTTCTACTTATTCGTGTTCTTATGAGTTTCGTTTTTGTACTTTGACGTTCGCACATCTAAATAAACACTTGTTCCTCAGTGTTTGATTCTAGCGGTGAGCTGTAAGCCGACTTAAGAGGCCAACGTTAAAAGTAAACTTTTGGAAGTAAAGGTAGCGTATAACAGGTTTTCTCAACGATGCACACAGTTCTCGGATCCACCAAGGTGAAAGAGCAAGTGAACGCCGATTCAGGCGGTGTGGGCAGAACGGGTTACGAGTTTCGGTTTCCTCAGATAAGTCTACGGTCTTGAAAGGAAGCCCTTTTTTTTTCTTTTTTTTCCGTTTTTTTTTCTCGCTTTGTCTTTGCTATACTTGTACACATGCTTGTCTATGCCTATTGCTATAATAGGACTGTATATAATCTGTATTGCTTCCATTTCAAATCACTCAAGTTTATGTATATCACTATATTTTGTATAACTAGGGCCAGTTATTCCTACATTCTATGTGTTCTGTCGCCACCACTACCCCTGCCTGATGTAACTGGGGGGTGGGAACTTAGTCAAGCGGCTAGTCGCTTTTCTTCTCACCCCCTTCATCAACAGTGTATTGGTGGGAATAAATTTATTATTATTATTATTATTATTATTATTATTATTATTATTATTATTATTATTATTATTATTATTACTATTATTTAAGGAAATTCATTCAGTTAACGACTGTCGCTTGCTGCAGTCAGATTTGTGTTCTTTTTCCGAATGGTGCAACGGCAATAACCTTTCTCTAAATACCTCAAAGACAAAATTCATGTCTATCACTCGCAAAACATCTAGCGTGTCATTTCAATACTCTGTCAATTCTGTGCCGTTATGCAAGGTTTATGAAATCAGTGATCTTGGTGTTGTTGTTGACAGCGCGTTAAACTTTTCTTCCCACGTTAAGCGTGCTGCTATGCGGGGCCTTCATTCTCTCGGATGTGTTTGTAGAATATCTCGAGAATTCAGGTCTCCCATGGCCCTACACAAATTGTACACGGCAATATGTCTTCCGCAACTTGAGTATGCGTCCGTGATATGGAATGGCATTGCTCAATCCAGCGGTAACACCATTGAACGAGTCCAGAAAAAATTCCTCAGCATATATAACCATCGCTTTGCTAAAAATGACTCTGGATCTCGTTCAAGTACTGCTGAATCATTATCACTGCCATCACTTCACTGCCGACGAAATCGTTCTGATCTCTTATTTCTCTACAAGCTAGTCCACGGTATCATATCCTGCCCTGTACTTCTCAATTGTGTTAATTTTCGAATTCCGCGTAAGTTAACCAGAGAGAACAGACCGTTTCATGTACCCGCCTGCTTCTTCCAACACTCTACCGTTCACAGAATACAAAGTCTTTATAATATTAATTTTCTTGATCTTGACGTTTTTCATAGTCCACAATCATTGTTTTTATCCGAGCTTTGCACTATTTTGACATAGTATGGCACAATGTACAAAGTCTTCCCTTCTCCGTCTTTCCGCATAGTTGTATATGTGCAATCTAATTTTTTATTCCCCTTCAATATTTCTCATATTGTCTTATTTTACTCCTCCCCTTTTGTGTTCACTTCTCTTTGTCTACGTGTTTTTGCTCTTTTTATTTCTGAAGACTGTCTGTATTGTATTGTTTATTTTTATTGATTTTTTTTTTGCGTGCGCCTGCACAAAGACCTCACGGTTGTTCCTGGGCACGTTAAATAAATGATTGATTGATTGATTGATTGATTGATTGATTGATTGATTGATTGATTGATTGATTGATTGATTGATTGATTGATTGATTGATTGATTGATTGATTGATTGATTGATTGATTGATTGATTGATTGATTATATTAAATCGTCACCACTGCTGTCGATGTACAATACCACAGGCTGCCCGACCAGGCAAGATGTCTTCCAGTTGTCGATCTTGTGGCCAATGACACATCAGACTTGCAGACTCGTTTCTATTTCATATAAAGTTATGGACGCTACCAAGAGAACGCGTTCCTGCTGTTTTTTTTTGTTTTTTTTAAGAAGTGCGCGCTTGAGCATCGGCACGCACGTACGGGTAGAGGATCCTCAGAAAGGCGAATTGCCCTCCTTTCATACACGGTTCGCTGTTGGCGTGCTTTATTTATCCTATACCGACCGTCGGTATACTCGTCCCTTTGTGCGCGGTGAACTTCCTTTGTGTTGCCGATCTCTCTCTGTGCCGCAGTTTTCCTTCTATTCCGCGGACCACTACCGCAGCACTCTGGCCTCATCTGGGTAAGCAGTGTAGCAGTAGTGTTGTCACCAAGAAAGGAGCTCTAAGCGAAGCACGCAATTCGCCCGGCGCGCCCTTTGTTGTTAAAGCGAGCGAGATAAAAGGGGAACTTGGAACGGCGGTCGCCGCCATTTTCTGCCTCTGAACGGGCACACAAACATACTCAATTCGGGTCGCCTTTCTCTGTGCAAGTGAAGGGCACAGCGGGTACAATGCGCGATAGTGGCGCGCCGCAACCTGTTCGGTCGCTGCTTGGAATTGCGCCGACGGGTCCGTTGTTTCCGAGTCGATCGAATTGTGCCGCTGATTGGAGCAGAGCGGATCGTTGTAGATAAGTATAGAAGCGAACCAAAGGCGGGCACTGGCTTGGCTGGCTACGTACGTCGTTATTTTCTGGCTACTTCAGCCATGTTATAGCATTTGAGGAGTAAAGCTTTCGGTGAGCGAAATGGTGACTGTTTAAATTATTTACCGTTTTTTAAATGCGAAACATTTCTTAGCAAACTTCTGCGACTTTGAGCGTATCTATCTATCTATCTATCTATCTATCTATCTATCTATCTATCTATCTATCTATCTATCTATCTATCTATCTATCTATCTATCTATCTATCTATCTATCTATCTATCTATCTATCTATCTATCTATCTATCTATCTATCTATCTATCTATCTATCTATCTATCTATCTATCTATCTATCTAGCCGCCTACGACTTTGTGCTCTCCTGGTCGCTTGGTTAATCGAATGTGCACCAAAATTGGTATGGCGTAACATGACTGTATGGCGAACATAAATGGCAAGTCATAACATGAAAATCATGACACGCATGTCATGTACAGCATGATTTACATGCTACGCTCATGGTGCGCTGGCGGCCGTTTCACTAGCTTGATATACACCAAAATTGGTATCTTGTGACGTGACTGTGTGACGAACATAAATAACACGAGTTAAGATGAAAATCATGACACGCATGTCATGTACAGCATGATTTACATGCTACGCTCATGGTGCGCTGGCGGCCGTTTCACTAGCTTGATATACACCAAAATTGGTATCTTGTGACGTGACTGTGTGACGAACATAAATAACACGAGTTAAGATGAAAATCATGACACGCATGTCATGTACAGCATGATTTACATGCTACGCTCATGGTGCGCTGGCGGCCGTTTCACTAGCTTGATATACACCAAAATTGGTATCTTGTGACGTGACTGTGTGACGAACATAAATAACACGAGTTAAGATGAAAATCATGACACGCATGTCATGTACAGCATGATTTACATGCTACGCTCATGGTGCGCTGGCGGCCGTTTCACTAGCTTGATATACACCAAAATTGGTATCTTGTGACGTGACTGTGTGACGAACATAAATAACACGAGTTAAGATGAAAATCATGACACGCATGTCATGTACAGCATTACTTACGTGCCACGCTCATAGGGCGCTGGCGGCCGTTTCGCTTGCTTGATCTACCCCGAAATTGGTATTGCGCGACGTGACTGTGTGACGAACATGATAACACGAGTTAACATGAAAATCATGACACGCACGTCATGTACAGCATGACTTGCGTGCCACGCTCATGGGGCGCTGGCGGCCGTTTCGCTAGATTTATAAACACCAAAATTGGAATCTTGCGACGTGACTGTGTGACGAACATGATAACATGAGTTAACATGAAAATCATGACACGCATGTCATGTACAGCATGACTTACGTGCCACGCTCATGGGGCGCTGGCGGCCGTTTCGCTAGATTTATATACACCAAAATTGGTATCTTGTGCCGTGACTGTGTAACGAACATAAATAGCACGAGTTAACATGAAAATGATGACACGCATGTCATGTACAGCATGATTTACATGCTACGCTCATGGTGCGCTGGCGGCCGTTTCGCTAAATTTATATACACCAAAATTGGTATCTTGTGTCGTGACTGTGTGACGAACATAAATAACACGAGTTAAGATGAAAATCATGACGCGCATGTCATGTACAGCATGACTTACGTGCCACGCTCATGGGGCGCTGGCGGCCGTTTCGCTACCTTGATCTACTTCGAAATTGGTATCGTGCGACGTGACTGTGTCACAAACATAAAAACACAAGTTAACATGAAAATCATGACACGCGTGTCATGTACAGCATGACTTACGTGCCACGCTCATGGTGCGCTGGCGGCCGTTTCTCTAGCTTGATCGACCCCGAAGTTGGTATTGCGCGACGTTACTGTGTGACGAACATAAATAATAGGAGTTAACATGAAAACCATGACACGCATTTTCCTCAGTGACGTACAAGACGATGTATGCAGCTCTTTGCTGGCTGCTTCGCATTACATCGATTCCCACAATGCGTGGAATCTGCTAGCTTTTTTTACTGTGTTTGTTTTAGCGTAAAATTTGAATATACGCTGAAATGTACAGGTCGAAAAACGAAGGCACTTCATATCGTGGGGTTACGGTAGCGAATAATAATAATAATAATAATAATAATAATAATAATAATAATAATAATAATAATAATAATAATAATAATAATAATAATAATAATAATAATAATAATAATAACGCGAGAAATTAACGACCAACGCTGAACAACGAGACAAAAGAATGAAAATGTGTGCAGCGGAAAAGAAAAGAAAGAGGGGGAGTTGACATACAGAGGCGTTTCATACAGGAAGAAAGGCTTGCTAGAAGACCATTTAGGTCAGTTGGGAATTTTTAACGTAATTGCTACTGATGCATCCATGCGTGAAGAGAAAGCGGGAGTAGGTATTTTCTCAGAGGCTTTATCTTGGTCATTCTCACTGCGACTCCCGGATTATACTCCAATATTTGAAACAGAGCTCTTAGCAATTCTTTTAGCCCTTCGCAAGCTTTCAGCAAATGAGTCGTCAGCTGTAATAGTCACTGATTCGAAATCTGTCTGTAGTGCTCTCACTTCAGCTTCTCCGCCCGAGTCCTCCTCCTCAAATGTGTTCATGTCATTAATTCCTAAAAACTTAAGCACAGTGCGGTTGGTATGGGTGCCAGGCCACCGTGGCATATTTTTAAACGAGATGGCGGATGTTCTCGCGCGGTGGTCCCTAGATGGTCCTGCAATGTACATTGTACCAGATACAGACTTTATTACTGCATCTAGATTCCGAAAATACGCATTACATCAGGATTCCATGAAAGCAAGATTACCACAGCAAGAATATGGTCACCTTTCTTTTCCTTGGAACAATAAATGGTGTCCCTCTCGTAAATTGGAGGTGTCCCTTACTAAACTTCGATGCCGTATTCCTCCTCTAAATTTTTATTTACACAGGGCTGGTCTGGTTCCGTCCCCTCTTTGCTTTTTATGTCAAGAGCCTGAAAACATTGATCACTTTTTAATACATTGCCGTCGTTTCTCTAGTCACAGGAAAAAACATTTCGAATATTTATTCAGAAATTTGAACATTCCTCTAGATTCTGCAAATATTCTTTCCCTTGGGGCGTCTTCTCTGGGCCACAGCAACAGGAACGTTTGCATAGCTGTCTGCGAATTTCTTCGAGACACAAGAAGAGTTCCTTATTAAGTTATTTCCTATTGCAATTTGGTATTTTATAATTCTTTTCTCTAATTGATTATTTTCGATATTACGGTTCTTTTCTCATTCTATTGGCACATAACCCAAATATTCTTATTTTATTTTCAATACTCGCTTGTAGTCCGATTAATTCAATTACTTTTGCCTAAATTTTAAATTTCCATGTAATGTTTACCGCCGGTTTCATGGCCAATCCCCCTTTGTGGGTAAGAGCCACTAGAAGAGGATCAAGCAAGCAAGCAAGCAAGATTGAGCCGCGAACCGTAGCCTCCGTGGGATAACGGCATGAAAAATGGCGGCCAACGTATCGCATAGCGGGAGGCGGTATTCCCGTTGATTTTCTCGTCTTTCACCGTGAAAGTTTCCTGCGCGCTTGCTTCTCTATTCGTGCCGTTGCTTGCTTCGCATGCAGGGTTTTTTCGTTGTCCTCTCTTGGGCCATGCAGGAAATTAGGAATTCGCAAGGATAACTGGAAATGCCAGCTACGCCGACTCTTCCACCACTGCAGTGACCATAATATCAAACCACCGTCTCCGTCGTCTTCATCTAGTCACGTTTTGTAATCCATAGTAAAACGGTCGCACTGAGTCTTGTCTGTTTCGCTGTGTATAGCAACAGTATCATAGATAGCCTCTAAAAGATAACATTTCCATTCTCGGGAACGATAAGGGAAAGAGAAAGAGTGCGCGGAAGCATATGTCTATGGCAGCACACTATCCAGCCATCGTGGTAGACACGTATTTCTGCGTTTGGTTCCTGGAGCATTTCGCCTGAAGAGGGCGTTGAGGCCGTGCAACCTTATTCCGTGAGTTTCGCTCAGTCCCCCACGTGTCTCGATGAGTTTGTGACCCCTCCCACTTCGATTCCGTTCTTTCGTTCCACATTCGCCTCGGTGGTGGCAAATAAAGAAAGCGAGCGTGTTCGTCTTCGAGCACCGGCCGTAAATACAGGAAAGGAGGTATCACAGCGGCAGAGTGAGCAGAGGACATACTGCTTCTGAAAACGGGGTTTTTGCTCTTTTTCCTCTTCCCCTTCATCTTCTCGCTCTCTCCTATTACTTTTTGCCTTCGTTTGGTCGTGGCGCGCTCAACTCGCATCTGTGAGCTCACTGGCCAGTGTTCAGCAAAAAATCGGAACGTAAAGTAAGCGATTGCCTCGGACTTTTTCTTACTTTTTAGCTTCACAAACACGAACCTGCAATTGCTGGTGGCACGCTTTGTTTCATCTTTTCTTTTCAACACTGCACCATTTAATGTTTCTTCTTTTTCGTCTCGATAAAAGGAAGACGGGGGTGGCACGCGTAAAATTGCTCCTTTGATTCTCTCAATTGCTGTTATATTTTCCGCCCGGTCATTGCTTCTCGAAGTAATGTGGAAGAGGCCTTCAGAAGATCTCTCGACATTTTTTTTTTGTTTTTTTCGTTGTAGCCGGCTTTATGTTTTTTTCGAATGCAAGGAGCAGAAATGTTGCCTAGGCTCATAGCCCGGTTCCTCAGACGAATGGAAGATCTAAGTGTTCACGATATTTAACTTTTCTTCGTTTGTTTCGTTTATAAGAAGGGCGATGAATTTTATCTGGTAGTGGCCATCGGTATAGCGTCTAAAGCAAAGTGTCGTTCATTACCTGCATGGTTGGTTCGCCTCTGCAAATTTACGGTGAATATGAAGCGCTATCTTGTTCAAGGTCAATAACTTGCGTGGCTTTGTTACCATACTAACTGCGAACTATCAAGCGAAAAAAAAAAACGAACAAAAGCTTTCAACGCCTCCGCGAGGTATTGCCTGTACTTGAACTACGAGTTATTTCATAGCAATATAAAACATTCGACAAGTTAGTGACATTGCGCGCGTGGCGGGTTTTAGTGTTTGTCTGGTATCGGCATTTACAGTAGTGTTAAATTTTTTGTTGTCGCTAAAGCTGATAACTGCAGCCACCCTGCTCCTCAGAAAAAACAAACAAAACAAAAGACAAAGTTTGCTCAGCTGGGCGGCATCGTGAACATAGTTGGCATAATCTCCGGCGTGACAGCCGAGAGGCACTTTCCGTTGAAACAGTTGTAAGAAACCCATCAGAGAGTCGCGACAGCCAAGAAGCTTTGTTGAATCAGAAAATTGGAGGATATGTCGTGCGCTTTTTTTAAAAATTCTTTTGGGAAAGAACGAGCCAGAGCAGGTATAGAAGGGACCAGGTGCGGAAGACTCACCAGCGCCGGACTTACTCAAAAGGCTGTTTGACGCGAAGATAGGAACAATCTCCTCGTATCTCGCCTGCCAGAGCACATTTGCGTTACCGCGCGCCTCAGTCCCGCATTTGCGACCGAGCAATCTCGCTCGCAATATGAGGTATTTACGTGAGAGCCGGCTCATACGACAGCTTCGCAGAAAAGCCTATAGCAGAGACCTGTCGTGCCTCGGACCCCGAATACGCCCTCGGACGTCCTCGTCTTGTGCCCGGGGCATAGGCGTCTCAGCGGGCCAAGAGGGTTGCATGTCTCGCATTACCCCCGGGACGAAACGGGCGAGAAAACAACTCGCTCGCCCTTTGAACCTTCGCACCCAGCGCGGTCCTGCGTGCACCCCAATGTAATATTTATATGCGCTCAGCGCGCGCTGTGCCTAGGCCCAAGGCAACAATAGAGGAGGCGCTGCCCAAGACATGGCCTCAACTCTTCCGTGCTTGCATGAATCTCCCCTCACTCTCTCTTCCTTTCTCCCTCTGTCGCCCGTCGCCTTGGAGGAGACACTACCTGTCGTGAGCACCGTCTCCTAGAACCGCCACCAACTTCACTTTCATCTTATTTTCCGTTTCGCGTGCCGGTGGCTTTTATGCGTGCACCCGGGAACACGCATACTGCGTTAGCGATATTTCCGCCGGAACTACCACGGCGCTCGCACCCGTTCGTCGCTTCATATTTCTTTTTCTTTGTTATTTGTTTTGTCGCTATCCACTTACGCCCTCCTATGGTGACTCAGGGGAGGTTGTAGCCCAAAACTCATCGTGGCTGCAATGAGCGAGCGCGCGCTCGTGTTCCGTTCGACGTACACGAGTCTCAAGAGAGCGTCGTAACTTGTGCGTCGCTGAACATTGAAAACAACACAGCTTTCCTCCGGCAACGCTTCTGCGAGCTGTGTTCGAGGCTTTATTAGGCGAAAGCGTTAGATGCCTCATAAAATGCGAAAAACGATCGTCGGCGGCGTCGGCGTCAACACGAACGACGCAAAAAGTCGCGTTATCAGAAATTACAGCACGATGACGTCACCAGGACGTCGCGAATTGCCAGAGTATATGGCCTCACTACGACGTCACATGATGACGTCACCACGCGGCATCGTCGCTTGGTCAAATGTGTGTTGATCTTGGAGGCAGTGCTGCCAAACGGCGTGACGTGCAGAGAGCTGCGATGTCTCCGATCTTGGAGCCACTGCAAAGCCATGGTAGGTGCAGTAAGCTTTTGTGAGGAGGGCGGATCAATACATTCGACTGAGAAGAAGAAGAAGAAGAAGAAGTAGTTGGCTTTCGCGTTCAAGTTGTCTTAGGCGAATGCATGAGGACCCTGTGAGATTTTTTTTTTTGTCTTAAGCGATGCGAATGTAAAGGTTAGTGTATAAGTATCCATGCCGTCTCTGTCCCATTTGTCGTTCGGCTCAAATAGACGCGGAATCATTTCGCTGTGCATGCGTGTACTGCGTGCATATCCTGTTTCTAAACTACATTATTTTAATTATTTTAATGTATGAGCAAGTGGAAGGAAGTTTATGTGACTGTGATGCAACCACACTAGTCACGACCGCATGGCTCCTGTTCACGGGATGGGTCGGGGAAAAGGCTGTTTACGATGGCAATCGCTGATAACTTCGAATGCACGATCAGCTCTTTGAGGTGTCACCATGCTCACGTATACGGAAGAACGCGTCAGTTATTTGCCCTGCGAATGCCACTGGCTTAACATTCACCTGGTTAATTAACTAGTAACCCCGTTCTAAAATATGCACGCACAGAGGGCAGCATCGTCTACCTAAGATCAAGTTTTAGCCTGATTCATCTTTTGAACACTGATTAAGTAATAACCCGCTCTAAATGATGTAGGCATAGAGGGCGACGTTGTCTGCTTAAGATAAATTTTCAGCCTTTTCTATACTCAAGTAAGGCTTCTGTGAGACTGCGTGCCTATGCGAGAGTCTGTGTATGACATTTAGCGGTTAAGATGAGAACACTGCTGAGGGAATTCCACGTAGCTCCGACGAGACGCCCGTTTGATGACATTATGGTAGAATATTCAGGAGATACGAGCCTACGAAAGAATATGGGGAAAAAGGGAAAAAATTCACTTGAAAATTTTTTTCTGAGCTAGAGCTATGGCAAACATTTCAACGTCATGCGCGACATTTTCCTGTCTGGGGCAGCATTTTCAGGCCACACGACGCTACGAAAACGTCTGTCAATGCATTCTCATTCGGTGGGTCGTTCACGTAACCTGTGCAGCTGATCGCGCACATTGTGGCAAACAAGCATGTCGCTGTGCGGCGTTGCCAAATTGTTCGAACACGTAGGGCGTGTAGTTTTATAAACATGTCGGCTTAGTTCATTTATCGAACACGTAGCTGCTGCGAAACTGTTGAAGCTCAGGTGAAACCTAGAGGTTACAAAACACATTCCTTTTCAGCCGCATCTCTGGCTGGTACTGATCTTCGAAAAGCGCAGTCAGCGGTGCGTCTTCAGTTGGCTAGCGAGCTAAGCGAAATCCACTTTGTCCCCTTTTTTCTACTGGCTCTCCGGCTGCTGCTCGCGCCCTTATACGTTAGATCTGAATATTTGTCCTAACAGCCCCGTTTCTCAAAGCTGTAATTTTACATCGGGAAGGTCTTGTTGCCCTCGATGGCAATATGTCGTAACCTTTGCCGTAGGATGAGTAATACGAAATGTTTATCAATATTAATATTACTGCCTAGTATGAAACACAAATATGCAATGGATAACAGGGAAAATAGCGAGTAAACAAGCTGCCAACTCCCACCGGCAGGGGTAAAACAGCTGCCTACTTTTTAGCTCTCACTAGTTTTCTCTTCAACGCGGCAGCCTAAAGATTAACTTTGACAAATGAATGCAAACGAATAACAACTTTATTAATAAGAAAGTCTGGCGAGTTATTCGGGGACTTGGGCAAATATCCCCGCCTAGGCGTCGGCCGCGAGCCCTTGAGCTCTGGCGGCTTCCTCGGCCCGCTGGACGGCCCACAGTTGGTCCTCGAGGGCGAAGCTGAGCAGTGCAGTCTCCCAGGGTGTTCGGTTCGAGGCTGCGTCCCCGTCTGGAACCCCACCTCCGTCACACTCCCATAAAATGTGCCCCATAGGTTGCCCCGGCCTCACAAAATTTGCAGCTTGACGAATCTGGGTAACAGATTCAAGATCAATAGGTTCGGAAACGTTCTGGTCTGCAGTTGCCGCCACTAGACCGCCTGTTTCCTGTTCAGTTTTCTGTAGGTGGCGGAAATTTGCACCTAGCCAGCCTGTAATACTGTGTTATTTCTCTTAAACTCGTGAGGCAATCTTCCCATTCCGACTCTTCGCATTCCAACGTCGCGGCCACCTCCTCCGCGGTCTCCACGTGCTCCGTGCGCACCGTGCACCGTGACGCTAGTCTTGCAAGCGTTCTCGTGATCAATTACCGCGGCTGTGAAGCCGCGCCTGCGCACGTACTTGGTCGCGTCCACGAACACCGCGTCTTTAGAGCGGTCATACTTCTTCAGCCTTTCAGTATTTTTTAAAGCGTAGTTTTATCCCTCTTCGATGAGATAATTCCTGGCCAACTTCCCGTACCGATAAAACTTCTTTTCCCTTCTTACACACACGAGTATTCAGGGGAAGCAAGCACGCAGGTAAAGCTGCCTTTGACGGCGATAAGTGAGTGATGAATAATGAAGAACAACGGTGAATTATGCTGCACCAAGTAGCCCAACCAAGTAGTCCACCTTGGTGGATTGCATATCTAGTATACATCGGGCCCTTTTCAGTGTTGAATTAGACAACGTAAGCGCTGTAGGCTGTGCCGCCGTGCATATGTGGACACCTTGCTGCGCTAGACTTCACAGGTGCCGCTGGGAAGCTTCCGAGTAGGACAGGAGATGTCTGCTTAATCAGCCCGTTGAGTGACAGGCGGGTGTGGACCGTCCGCGATTATTAACGCGTCACGCTGAGGCCCCGCCACCATAAAAAAAGAAGCAGCGCGCTTTGATGTTTAAGTTCGTCAGAAGGGGCGCGGACATATTCCCCTCTTCACGCGGATGGGGTGAAAAAGCGAAAGAACAGGATGAGAGTTAGGAGATGGAGACGTTATGGAATCTGAGTGCTGTTGCATTTTTTAATCGAACTCCTGGAGGCAAGAGGCGTTGGATATGGAGCCATTTCTTTCAAAGCGTTTACTATTGTTTCCTCAGATGCGAAATAGATTGAAAAATCACTAATTTCTTTGCTGAAGAGACAGTGAAAGTCGTCGTTTGATTCAATGATAACTCCGAGCTGGCGTTTCGACACGAGATAAAGAAAGAGACAAATGAATCCTACGCATTTTTTTAATTTAGCTGGTAGTTTGCAGCTGCAATAGAAATTTGTCCGCTCTATCCTGCTTTTGTACTGCCACACAAAGAAGATGTTTAGTTCATTAGAATGCTCCGTAATCAAATTATGGAGCAGTGCTGGGCATAGTACCTCGTGTTTGTATTGCGTTTCCGAAGCTGGCCAAAAAAAGAAAAACGATGCAGGGAAGGAGGGAGATAATAAAAAAACGCGAAGCTTGTTCCGCTTTCAGTATTTCAAATAACTTCTGCGAAAGTTTTTATTGCCGCCTTCAAGATATAGTTTAGTTTTCACCTTTGCAATGCAGCAAAGCTCTGCTTAAACGACTTCCTTAAGCTTGCAATAGTGTTGCATACATAATTAGCGGGCACTATGTCCCACCATGCTGTAGTTAAGTGCACTTGCTCGCGCTGTTCATATGATGTAATTTTTAGCCGTTTCTTATAGCTGATTCCGGATATCGTGAACAAAGTTCTCTGTGGTCATGCTCTTCGGTATGCGAAAAACCTATCGAACAAAAGTACTCAGGAGCAGCCGGCGCCTTATTTGTCCGCCAACATCTCCTTACATCAGGCCAATAAGAAAAAAAATGTTTACTCATCTGAGCAAAATTCTGCGAACTGAAGATTTAGCGATAATGATAATTTCATTATCCGCTTATAAGCGTAGATTGAAATCGAGGACTGCAGTGCCAAGTTGCCATCGCGAGCTTTCCCATGCCCTTAGCAGTTGTTGTGTGTGTTTGAATTACCAATAAATTTTCAGCGTTTTTTCTTTTTTGTGTGAGCCTGAGGATCGCATTCTTGTTTACTACGGCCACGCACCTTTTATGCCTGGAAATCGCTGAAAGCAGTGACGTCGAAGCCTAACCGGAGTCCCGCGCTTGTATTATTAAATTTCGTTCTCTCTTGCGTTCTTTGGGCGCGTAATATGCCCAAGACTGCGCAGCGCTCCCGTCGTCTGTATTCACTCGAACCGCGTCATTTTATTCTCAGCCGTCACTAAGCGACTCTTTATCACAATGGCCAAATTTAAATGCGCCCACTTCACCTCGCCATTTGTGCAATGAAGCACTGTTAGGATTTCGTTCCCCAGTGTTTCTTTTTTTCTTCTTGTTTCTTGATTTCTAGGTCGCTTTAAGAACGGCGCACAAAGTATAGCATGTGATATTGGGAGTCTTCATCGGCTTTCCACTACAAAGACGGGCTGCAGCCAAAATTTGCATAGACTTTATGCTTCTCATCTGAAAGCAAGCGCTTCGAAGGCACCCTGCTGTCTCCATCTAATACTGCGTGCCCACGAGTAAGATTTATGCCAAATTTATGCTAAAGTATTTATCCAGTTCGTAGCCGCATTGCTCTCTCTCTCTCTCTCTCTGCCTTCTTGCTCCATTCGCCATTTCCGGGGTCTTGCTCTTCATGCGTACTCGCCCCTTTCGTATATATTCAATGTTAGCTTTCCAACGCGTGGCTACGTAAGTTGAAAGAATTCCCGATATTGCGCGGCAGAGTTTCAATTCGAAAACTGCGTCGCTCGGATTCGAAAGTACAGAGCGGGAGTGTATATTCCACGTATAACATTCGGCTTGATCTGCGGATGAGGAATGCGATTTGCAGTTTCATTATTTTCCATTCTCCTATTTCAAAGCCTTTCGATGAAATTTGTGTCACTGCTTTGGAAGTTTGGCTTCAGAGAGATTCGTCCACTTTCGTACAGCTTGGCGGATTTTGTAAAACCTTTTTCGTGGAACGAGCACCGAGTGACATTCTTGTTTCTCTTCCAAGCACTTCCGGCCGAGCACTTCCGCTTTTCCGAATATTACGGAAAAGATTTCTAAAAAGTAAAACTGGCATGGAATCGACGGTTCTGGTTCCAAGTAAGAGTTATATTGGACACGTGGGATGTGGGAGCGCAGAATTAATTAAGGGCAAATGAACTCTCAGGTTAATTATTAAAACTCAATCAATGTGTTCATTGAAATAGCATATGGTTTTCTTGTGAGCAGCTGCGATCGTTTGCGGCATCTGGTGGAGCAGATCTCAGCCACGCGCTTCCTTCTGCGTGGCCTCTGAGATCAGCTTTGGTAGCCGGACATCACACAAAGTTAACCCAAGGACTACGCCAGGACACACGAACGCTGTCCAGACGCCAAAGTCAAGTCGAACTTTTATGTGGGTGGTCGAAAGTTGGTTTGTGAGTGGCAAAACCTGTCGCACGTGGCGTGGCGAGGCACCCCGCAGCTTGGGAGAGCTAGGCGCCCACTTAAGATTCGGTTACGTGAAGTGGCTGGAGAGAGAGAACATCTACTGAAATTGAGAGAAACCGTGGGGTCCTTCGGCGGGCCGTTATGCTGAAGATACAAACGACATTTGTGCATCATACCTGAGCACAGGTGTGTAAACAGGCACGCTTGCCATTCTCCAATGGCTACTTTGCACGTCACCTGCAGACGTCGGCACTCAAGTTAAATTCTGCCGCAGCTTTGAACGGCGATTACTGGTTGCTTCAATTTCGTGAACTGCATTTCAAGTGAAAGCTCGATCCCAAACCACCTATAGAGGGACACGTTTCCTGAGGCTTCATGGTTTCGCGTAGGGTCTACACGTATTTAAGACGAATGACCGCACCGAGCTACCATCGTACTGCGTTTTGATATGTGCAGAATGCAAAAAAAAAAAAAAAACGCCAGGCCTGCGGTAAAACCGCAGCACAGTCACAGCGAAAGCTGGAAGAGCGGCGTTTCTAGAGCCCGTTAAGCTCTCTTGGGGCTACAATACAAGTACACTAGAAAGGTACCCACTACACGCCACAAATCACAATTTTTGTGAAGTTGGGAAGCACCTACTAAGCCATTATTCGTCATTCTGCGGAGAAGCGAGGTACCAGCTACACGTCTGTAAGGCATTATGTGCACTTTGTTGACGCGACGACTGATGACGATGAATAATTATGGCTCAGCCCTTTGTAATGGGTTGGAATCTTTAAACGGCCCACCAGTTGTGTAATTTGCATTGGGTGACGCCCGGTCGCTATTTCCCTCTCCCGTCATGCTGTATAACATACGTTGACGTGGGAGAGAGAGGGGCCGGGCGGGGGGCGAAGAACTCCGAGGAAATGGATCACGCGCTTATGGACTTCCTTGGCAACCAATACAAGTGCACTTGCTAGGAACCCACTACGCTATAAATCATTGTAATTTTTGAGAAGTAGGGCAGCAGGCACTATGCCATTTTTCGTCATTCTGCGGAGAGCGGCGGTACCTGCTAAACCCATGTAAGGCATTATGCGCACTTTGTTGATGCTGTGCCTGATGACGATGAAGAATTATGGCAGAGTCCTTTGTAATGGGTTGGAAGCATTCAACAACCTACTCGTTGCGCAATTCGCATTGTGTGACGCCTGGTTACAGAATTCGCGTTGTGCGATACTTGGTGCTTATTTTACTCTTCTACCACGCTATATTGCATATGCTAATGTGGTTCCTTCCCGACATGAAGCCTGTATAGGACCTTTTTGCAAAGCAGTTTCAAGCACCGACATGGTTCAGAGGTTGAATACTGGGCTCCCACGCAGAGGGCCCAGGTTCTTATTTCGTTTTTTTTTTCATTTCAAGCGATACTGGTTACGGACACCGGCGGCGGCGGCGGCGGCGGCGGCGGCGGCGGCGGACAACTACGGCGCCAAAAACGGCCGGTGAAATGATCTCATAATAGCTTTCGCTGTAAACCATGGTTGATCCCTCCTTCATAGGAATCGGTATAACACGAAAGTGAACCGTGTTTTCTCAAAAGTAGTTGATTGTTTATTGCACATTGACACATGAGAGCTTGCACAATGACTATTGGTGTTTAGCAGCTATAGCACTGTTTAACGTAGACGCCCCGACGTTGACGCCTGGTGGCACAGTTCCATATCGATCGACGACTAACGTCCATGATCGTGATTAAACCTTTGTGATAGTTGAAGTAGTTGACATACACCTGGACCCAGTATACCCCGCACAAAGATGGCATCAACAAGCACATAATAAACACTGGTACTTGATACTGTCACGTGGTCGTGACGTCGACGAAGGCAGCAGTCAGCACGTTCGAGATGAAACTCTTTATTAGGCCGAACTTGTGGCCGGGAAAATGAAACTCCAGCTTACAGCAATAAACTGATAGCGGCGAACAGAGCGTCGACCGTTGATCAACTGACAAGTGGTCAAGCGCGCCGGCTTTTATACAGGCGCTATCGAACTTTCCAGCGATATCGCTGGTGGCGGCGTTATCTCTAGACAAAGCTGGAACATTCGCGTGCGGTGCGCAATCTTAACAAAACAATCTACTACAATCGGGACGCTTCTCGAACACTATACTTCGCGGACAGCGTCGAGCGTTGATAACCGTCCTTGCTGGTCAAACCCGAATACATCAAAATAAAACAAGAAGTGGGCGTGGCATTGCCCCCCTCTGAAAAAGCATCGTCCCGAAGCTTGTGAAAGAACAAAGAAGAGAAAAAAAACAAGTGCATACATAAATAAATTACAATAACAAAGGAAAAAGAGTCCCCAGGTTCGCTAACGCGCAAAAAAAAAAAATAAACGCCAGGCCTGCGGTAAAACCGCAGCTCAGTCACAGCGAAAGCTGGAAGAGCGGCGTTTCTAGAGCCCGTTAAGCTCTCTTGGGGCTACAATACAAGTACGCTAGAAAGGTACCCACTACGCGATAAATCACAATTTTTGTGAAGTTGGGAAGCACCTACTAAGCCATTATTCGTCATTCTGCGGAGAAGCGAGGTATCAGCTACACGTCTGTAAGGCATTATGTGCACTTAGTTGACGCGACGACTGATGACGATGAAGAATTATGGCTCAGCCCTTTGTAATGGGTTGGAATCTTTAAACGGCCCACCAGTTATGTAATTTGCATTGGGTGACGCCCGGTCGCTATTTCCCTCTCCCGTCATGCTGTATAACATACGTTGACGTGGGAGAGAGACGGGGGGGGGGGCGAAAAACTTTACTGAGACCCCAAGGAAATGGATCATGCGCTTATGGGCTTCCTTGGCAACCAATACAAGTGCACTTGCGAGGAACCCACTACGCTATAAATCATTGTAATTTTACTGAGACCCCGAGGAAGTGGATCATGCGCTTATGGGCTTCCTTGGCAACCAATACAAGTGCACTTGCGAGGAACCCACTACGCTATAAATCATTGTAATTTTTGAGAAGTAGGGCAGCAGGCACTGTGCCATTTTTCGTCATTCTGTGGAGAGCAGTGGTACCTTCTAAACCCATGTAAGGCATTATGCGCACTTTGTTGATGCTGTGCCTGATGACGATGAAGAATTATGGCAGAGTCCTTTGTAATGGGTTGGAAGCATTCAACAACCTACTCGTTGCGCAATTCGCATTGTGTGACGCCTGGTTACAGAATTCGCGTTGTGCGACACTTGGTGCTTATTTTACTCTTCTACCACGCTATATTGCATATGCTAATGTGGTTCCTTCCCGACATGAAGCCTGTATAGGACCTTTTTGCAAAGCAGTTTCAAGCACCGGCATCGCTCAGAGGTTGAATACTGGGCTCCCACGCAGAGGGCCCAGATTCGAACCTCGTTCCATCCTGGAATTTTTTTCTTATTTCGTTTTTTTTTTCTGATTTCAAGCGATACTGGTTACAGACACCGGCGGCGGCGGCGGCGGAAAGCTACGGCGCCAAAAACGGCGCCAAAAACGGCCGGTGAAATGATCTCATAACAGCTTTCGCTGTAAAACGGCTTAAGGCGCACGATATGGACGACTTCAGGTCGTGCGCGGCGTCGCTGGGAGTTTGTAATGCCTTCCGGGATGACCTCGTAGTCGACAGCGCCGAGACGTCGAAGAACTTTGTATGGCCCGAAGTATCGCCGAAGGAGTTTTTCGCTAAGCCCACGTCGGCGAATCGGCGTCCAAACACAAACACGGTCGCCGGGCTGGTATTCCACGAACCCTCGTCGAAGATTGTAGCGACGGCTGTCGGTGTACTGCTGGGTCTTGATGCGCAGGCGGGCGAGCTGTCGCGCTTCTTCGGCACGTTGTAAGTAAGCGGCGGCGTCGAGGTTTTCTTCGTCGGTGACGTTCGGTAGCATGGCGTCGAGCGTCGTCGCCGGGCTTCTTCCGTAGACCAACATGTACGGCGTCATCTGCGTCGTTTCTTGGACGGCGGTGTTGTAAGCGAAGGTCACGTACGGAAGGACGGCGTCCCACGTCTTGTGCTCAACGTCGACGTACATGGCCAGCATGTCGGCGATGGTCTTATTTAGACGCTCGGTGAAGCCATTGGTCTGTATGTGGTAGGCGGTGGTGCGGCGGTGGCTCGTCTCGCTGTATTTGAAGATCGCCTGAGTTAGGTCCACAGTAAAGGCGGTACCTCTGTCTGTGATCTATCTTTCTCTCTCTCTCTTTCCTCTCTATCTTTAAATCTCCCCCACCCTGTCCCCATGTGTAGGGTAGCAAACCGATTGTCCTATACTGGTTAACCTCCCTGCCTTTCCTTCTCTACTATTTCTTCTCTCTCTCTCTCTGTCTGTGATGAGGACCTCTGGGAGCCATGACGCAAGACGATGTTCTCCACGAAAAACTTGGCTACCTCGGCGGCACTGCCTTTGGGCAAGGCCTTTTTCTCGGCGTAGCGGGTGAGGTAGTCAGTTGCTACGACGATCCACTTGTTGCCGGAGGTCGACGTCGGGAACGGCCCCAGTAGATCCATCCCGATTTGCTGGAACGGCCGGTGAGGTGGTTCAATTGGCCGCAGAAGTCCCGCTGCACTAGTCGACGGTGTCTTCCGTCGCTGGCAATCTCGGCAAGTCTTAACGTAGTGGGCGACGTCGGCAGGAAGGCGTGGCCAGTAGTATTTTTCCTGTATCCTCGCGAGCGTGCGGGAAAAGCCAAGGTGGCCAGCCGTCGGGTCGTCATGCAGGGCCTGCAGAACTTCTGGTCGCAGTGCCGAAGGTACAACGATAAGGTAGTTGGCCCGGGCCGGAGAGAAGTTCTTCTTTACGAGGACGTCGTTTTTCAAGAGAAATGACGCCAATCCCCGCCTGAATGCTTTCGGAACAACGGCGGTCCTACCCTTGAGGTATTCCACAAGGCCCCTGAGTTCCGGGTCGGCTTGCTGTCGTTCAGCGAAGTCGTCGGCACTTATGGTTCCCAAGAAGCAGTCATCATCGTGGTCGTCCTGCGGCGGTGCGTCGTTGGGGGCACGAGACAAGCAATCGGCGTCGGAGTGTTTTCTTCCGGACTTGTAAACGACGGTAATGTCGAATTCTTGAAGTCTTAGGCTCCACCGTGCGAGGCGACCTGAAGGGTCCTTCAAGTTGGCTAGCCAACACAAGGCGTGGTGGTCGCTCACAACTTTGAAGGGCCGGCCGTAGATGTAGGGGCGAAACTTCGATGTAGCCCAGATGATGACCAGGCACTCCTTTTCTGTTGTGGAATAGTTGATTTCTGCCTTTGATAGCGACCGGCTAGCATAACTGATGACCCTTTCCGATCCGTCGGTCTTCTGCACAAGGACGGCGCCGAGTTCTACACTGCTTGCGTCGGTGTGGATTTCCGTATCGGCGTGCTCGTCGAAATGCGCGAGTATCGGAGGCGTCTGCAGGCGTCGTTTTAATTCTTGAAATGCCTGAACTTGCGACGTTTCCCACCTGAATTCGACGTCGGCCTTCGTGAGTTGCGTCAGTGGCTCGGCGATCCGTGAAAATTCCTTGACGAAACGTCTGTAATAGGCGCACAAGCCGAGAAAACGGCGTCCGGCCTTCTTGTCGGTGGGCGTCGGGAAGTCAGCGATGGCAGCTGTTTTCCGCGGGTCCGGGCAAACACCATCCTTGCTGATCACATGACCCAAGAACAAGAGCTCCTCGTACGCGAAGCGGCACTTTTCAGGCTTCAAAGTGAGTCCGGAGGTCTTAATTGCTTGAAGTACAGCTTCAAGGTGCCGAAGGTGTTCGTCGAAGTTTGAGGAAAACACAACGACGTCGTCCAAGACACGAGGCACGTCTGCCACTTCAAGCCGGCCAATACTGTATCCATAACCAGTTGAAAAGTCGCAGGTACCGAGCAAAGACCAAAAGGCATGACCTTGAACTCAAACAGGCCGTCTGGTGTTATAAAGGCAGTCTTTTCTCGGTCTCTCTCGTCGACTTCTATTTGCCAATAACCGGTCTTGAGGTCCATCGACGAAAAGTACTTTGCGTTGTGTAATTGATCCAGAGTGTCGTCTATCCGGGGAAGGGGATACACGTCTTTCTTCGTGACTTTGTTCAGGCGACGATAATCGACGCAAAAACGGAGAGTCCCATCCTTCTTCTTCACTAGCACTACGGGGGATGCCCACGGACTCTTCGACAGCTGGATGATGTCGTCGCGTAGCATTTCGTCAACCTGTTCCCGCGTCGAAACATGGTAGGGACTCTGACGGAGTGGTCGAGCATTTTCTTCTGTTATAATGCGGTGCTTAGCAAGGGGCGTTTGTCGGACCCGCGATGACGACGAGAAACAGTCCTGGTTTTTCTGCAGAAGGCGTCGAAGCTGTTGCTGCTGGCGAGCGGGAAGACTTGGGTTTACGTCGAAGGGTGGCTCAGGTATTGGGGTAGTCGTCGTAGCTTCGTCAGAATCTGAAAAGGCAAACGCATCGCTGACGGCCAAGATTTCTTCGATGTATGCAATTGTCGTACCCCTGCTTAGGTGCCTGTATTCTTGGCTGAAGTTCGTTAGCATCACGCTTCCTTTTCCTTCATCCAACCGAGCAATGCCCCTTGCGACGCAAATGTCACGGTCTAGTAGCAAACGCTGATCGCTCTCGATGACACCTTCGATGTCTTCAGCTTTTTCGGTGCTGACGGGAATTATGACGCTGGAGCGAGGCGGGATGGTAACTTGATCCTCGAGCACGTTCAGGGCATGGTGATATGGATTCGTATCCGGCGTTGTCGTTTTGTCCGGCGATACGGTTATCGACTTGGTTCTTAAGTCGATGACGGCGCCGTGATCATTTAAGAAATCCATGCCAAGTATGACGTCCCTGGAGCAGTGCTGCAAGATTACGAAACTCGTAGGATACGTGAGATTATTGATTGTTACTCTTACTACGCAGACTCCAGACGGCGTTATTAGATGGCCTCCAGCGGCACGGATTTCGGGGCCTTCCCAAGCAGTCGTAACTTTCTTCAACTTCGTGGCGAAAGGCCCACTGATGACGCAATAGTCGGCTCCAGTGTCGACGAGAGCGGTGACGTTGTGGCCGTCAATGAGAACGTCGAGGTCACTAGTTCGTCGTCTTGCGTTGCGGTTAGGTCGCGGCGTCGGGTCACGGCTGCGTCGGTCTCATACTTGTAGTGCGCTTCCGGTGGACACGGACCAAGAAACAAGGAAAAACAACACAAGATGATGCGCAAGTATGCGCATCATCTTGTGTTGTTTTTCCTTGTTTCTTGGTCCGTATCCACCGGAAGCGCACTACAAGTATGAATACGTAGCGACTAGCCCCTGTTGCCGCCCTACTTGCGTCGGTTTGTTCCGCTGCTTCGACGTTGCGTCGTCAGGTCTTCCTCGGGCCGTGAAGTTTCGACGTCAGGGCTTCGTTCGGCTTGCGGCGTGTTCTTTAGATTCTGTTGCGGCGTTGTCGTCGGCGGCGAAGGATCTTCGGTAGTTCGTCGTACAACAACCGCACCTCCATCGGTTGCTGCCCTTAGTTTTCCGGATACGGGCTAGGCGACCGGCCCGGTTTGGGCAAGTGTACTGCCGGCGGTGCGGTGACATGTAGCGGCCGGGCGACGGCGAGCGGGAAGGTCGTCGTTCTTGCCACTGTGTTCCGGTGAGGTAGTCGTCGATGTCGCGAGGCCGTTCGCCTGGCTGCGGGCGCGGCGCGTTAACGGCGAATCCGCGTAGCCCCATCTGTCGGTACTGGCATCGGCGGTACATGTGGCCGGCCTCCCCGCAGTGGTAGCAGAGCGGGCCGTTATCAGGGGCGCGCCAAAAGTCGGTCTTCCTCGGCGCGTATCGCTGGCCGGCTGGCGGGCGGTATGACGTCGGTGGTGGCGGCGGTGGTGCCTCGCGGCGGAACTGCTGGGGCGGCGCGGCGTCTTGGCGCGGTCGAGGAGGGGGGGCGTTGCGTCGGGCTGCAGCAGCATAGCTCATTGCTTGCAGCTGCGGCTCCGCTGACTCAGGGACGCCCAGGGACTGCTGGATTTCCTGTCGGACGATATCTGCGATCGAGGCATCTTGAGCCTGGCACGACGGGAACATTCGACGAAGTTCTTCGCGCACTACGGCCCTTATGGTCTCGCGCATATCGCCGGAGCCGATAGCTTGAACCGCTGTGCTATCTTGGGTCAAGCGGCCGTTGTATTGCCGGGTGGGCATTTCCAACGTGCTCTCGATTGTTGCGGCCTCGGTGACAAACCCCTTGACTGTCTTGGGTGGGTTCCGCATGAGCCCATCGAAGAGCTCTTGCCTTACTCCTCGCATGAGGAAACGGACCTTCTTCTCCTCGGTCATATTAGGGTCGGTGTGGCGGAAGAGTCTGGCCATTTCTTCCGCGAAGATTGTCACTTTTTCATTCGGGAGCTGGACCCATGTCTCCAGTAAAGCGGCGGCCCTTTCTTTTCGCACGACGCTTGTGAACGCTGCGAGGAAGCTGGTCCGGAAGATGCCCCACGTTGTCAGCGTAGACTCCCTGTTCTCGAACCACGTCCTGGCGCTGTCTTCCAAAGCGAAGTACACGTAGCGTAACTTGTCGCTGAGGTCCCAGTTGTTGAAGGCCGCAGTCCTCTCGTACGACTCGAGCCACGTTTCTGGGTCCTCACATGATGATCTCCGAAAGATCGGCGGCTCCCTTGGCTGCTGCATCACGATCGCAGGCGGTGGCGCAGTGTCTGTCATCGTTGCCGCAGGCGTGGTCCTGGCCTTTCTGTTCCGAGTGTTGTCGGGTAGAGGCCCGTACTCCGGTGCTAGGCCTTGTTGCCTACGGCTAGCTCGCTGGTCGTGGTTGGCGTCGATGTCTACTCCGCGCTGGGGGCTGGGTTCACGGCTTGACGGGGGCGTCCGGATCATGAAGAAACAGCACCTCCACCAGATGTCACGTGGTCGTGACGTCGACGAAGGCAGCAGTCAGCACGTCCGAGATAAAACTCTTTATTAGGCCGAACTTGTGGCCGGGAAAATGAAACTCCAGCTTACAGCAATAAACTGATAGCGGCGAACAGAGCGTCGACCGTCTATCAACTGACAAGTGGTCAAGCGCGTCGGCTTTTATACAGGCGCTATCGAACTTTCCAGCGATATCGCTGGTGGCGGCGTTATCTCTAGACAAAGCTGGAACATTCGCGTGCGGTGCGCAATCTTAACAAAACGATCTACTACAATCGGGAAGCTTCTCGAACACTATACTTCGCGGACAGCGTCGAGCGTTGATAACCGTCCTTGCTGATCAAACCCGAATACATCAAAATAAAACAAGAAGTGGGCGTGGCAATATGCACTCATACAAAGCGTCGTCGAGGGAAATGCCAATGTGAGCGCTCCCCAGTAATAGGGTAATCTATGCCTCTGCTCATTCATACACCACCACATAGCGCTTCAGGAACGCGAGCAGCAGAGTTCGTAGCATGAGCTGTGAAGGCGCGAAGGCGTTCCACTTCCCTCTGGTATAGAGAAGGTGTTACCCTCTGGCAACGCGTCCCCGTTGCCTCTGGTGTCTGTCTCGTGGAGGTGGTGTGAGATACATAAGCCGCGTTTGTAAAGTCTCGTGCATGTGTGAACTCTCCCTGGAATGAAGGACCACGACCGCTACATAAGAAAAAACACAGGTGCGACCTGCTGCGTGGCGCTGAAACGGCGTCCGGGGCCTAGTTCTCCTGGTGCCCGCTCTGGCGCCACAACACCGGTCCAGCTGTTCACGGAGAAGCGCTTCGACAGCCGCGTTTGTACGCCCGACACTTACTCCAATCAGGCCGTAGCGAAGGCGTTTCATAGTTGCGCATTACAGGTTGAATATTGAAGTCGTTATTAGAACTGCCGATTACCCCACATATGTGAACAGTTTGCCCTGGAGTACTAATGTTTTGCAGAGTGGGCCTCAATACTCTCCGTGAATGCTGCCCGTTTGGCTCAACTGAAATGAAAAGTGTCACTCAATCACTGATCCCGTTAATGGAGAGGCAGTCGCCGGGCAGGTTCCAAGGGCTGACTTATCGGCCCACCGAAACGTCACCACGAAAGCACACACAATTTAAATGTGGGTCCTTTTAGTGCGCCGACAAATGCCGGTTGTGGTCCAAAGCAAGAGTTAGAGCCAAAAGTTGACAACACAAACAAAATATATTCTCTATTAAGGCAGTACAAGCATCACGCAAACATCCACACTGGGCAGGTATCAATTACAACTCACAACATGACTTAGATGGTGTTTAAAACAACGGGGACAAACTTACCGTGCTACAAATGCACTATAATCAATTAGAAACTATTCAAGAACACTTAAAGGCCTTGAATATTCACCAAACGTGTGCAGCCCACAATTCTTCGAACATTTTACGAATATTTCTCTTCCAAGAAACACTCAAACAATATCCAGCTCTGGTCACCGTCATTCGGCGACACTCTTCTAAACAGTGCTCCCACGGTGTCATCACTCGATTATCCAAGATCGACTGACCGCACTACACGACTCGCACGAACAACATAACTTCTTCGCTGACTTCACCATACCGTCCTACCCTCCGTCGTCTCTCGTTTGGATCCTTCCCGGTTTCGCGAACATTCCAAGTGATTGTTCGGCTTGTAGCACGTAGCGCAGCGACAGCTAGGGGAAAGGGGTTTGTCTCGCCGGTTCGTCTGCGGAATCGGTCGGTTCCACTTTGATTTCTTGAATTCCCCCGATCTGCGCGGGTGTTAGGCTGTCGTGACTGCGACGACGTCTTCGGTGGAGAGGGTAGGGGCTCGCCCTGGGCGACTTTTCATGCTTGTCTTTTTTTTTCCTTGCGCGCACCCGTTGGGGGTAGCAGTCGGCGCAGTGGCTTGATGCTGTAGTCAGGATGCGGCGGCGCGCGCCTGTTTTAGCGCTCGTTTGCGACAGAAAGAAGTGCTCGGTTACGAATATTACGCTTCCCAACACTGTAGATCGCATGGGAATACGTGGTACTTCACAGCAGCGTCTTTTCACACGTTCGAGTTGCACAGCGGCAAACAACAGCTTCGCGTCATCACACCGCTAGAAAAAACCGTCTGCCACACACGCGCACACCGAAAAACCGTACTCAGGCGCAGGAAACATGAGGCAAGCTGCTCACACACGCGGTCACACACAAGAAAGACACGAGAAAGCACGCGAAAAAGCACACGAACACGCATAAATCCTGAGGCGACCACATAGTAACACGAACCGGCGTCTGCCTTGCGGACCTAGAGTCACTGTATATGCTACCTTTAGGTAGCAGAGTTGCGCATAGGTCCGGCTAGCAACCACAGCCATGCGGTGAAGTTGCACTTCGTTTTTGCAGGCGACATGCCTACCGTGTCGCCGATTAACTTGTCTGGCGTGTCGAAGACCGACGATAAACATTGGCTGTCGATGGCTAGTGTTAATTCAGCTCGCTGCAGCGGCGGCGTCGAGAAATAAAAAACTTGGCCCAAGCGGCAGCTTCTCCGCAATGCATGGTTGCTAGCGGCGTTGGAAGACAGATGCGCAACTCTGCTACCTAAAGGTAGCATATACAGTAACTCTATGCGGACCGTGCTTGTGGCGCCCTCACCCAAAACAGCTGCCGCTCAGCCGACCCGCGCTCGCCCATTGACGGCGACGCGACGCAGCAGGCCGCACTTGTTTTTTTTTTTTTTTTATGTAGCGGCCGTGGTAGTAGTGTAACTCTGTGGTATAGACTGTTGTGATACTGTGTACTATTTTCATACGCATTCTATTAAATACCATGACAAAAAAAAATGTGTCGGTGGCACAGTCGGTAGAGTGTCCGGCACTTGTCGCCGTGGACCGAGACGTCGTTGGTTGACTCCCAGGTGATCCGCGTCAACGAAAATTTTTCTTCTAGTTTTTATTTTCATCATCTGTTATTCGCTTTTACCAACGTCATTTCCGTGATGGAAATGACTTCAGTGAAGTCTTAGTGCACCCCGGCATAAAACACTTTCGTGTTAAAGAAACTTACTCATTCTGCATTTGGGGCACGTTAAGCCCATACTGTGAAATTGCTCAGCAGGTATCCGTTACGTCTTGATTACCTACAGCGTAGTTTGGATGCGTTTAATGCATATAGATACTTATTTTAATACTTCGTTTTTGTTGCAAATCATCATTAAATGTGGTTCCTATGTCATATCTTGGCTTTCATCACAAGTTGTAGACGCCCGTGCATTTTACGTGCTGCATGGGGCTCGCTTCCCCACAATAACAAGTTACCTTGAGGTGAAGGCTGATTGCAGTGATGCAAACATGTAACTTTCTTTTTGCGGGACCTTGCTCATTTGCGAACGTGCTCGGTTGGCTCGTTTTCGTAAGTTTTCAGACGCGTTTTGCATAAGGTTTTAGAAAACAAAACTAAGCGCATTTATTTCCTCCCTCAATGTGAATTCCTGAAGGTTGTGACGACGAATTCGCACTCTGCACGGTTTGCCACAGCATACCGGATGTGCGCTTATCGCCTAAGAATTCAGACAGAAGGCTTGCTACAAAAACGTGCAGCGTCCTGCCTTTGTCACTGTCTGTTTCGTGTGATTCAGTAGTTGGTCCGTCAACCACGCTATATCACGTACTTGGCACATGTGTCAAGGAGAATGTTGTAGGTGTGCGTGCGAGGGACGCTGCGCAAGTTGGCTCGCACGCAGTGCGCCTTATGCATCGCGTAGGAGGAGATGATTTTAGCTTTGCTTCTAAAGACCGTTGAAGCAAGTACCAGCGACGGCCGCGTTGATTCTAATCGCAGCGTTGGCCATATCGAATTATTTTGGTGAGCAATCTCGCGCTCCACCTTTGGTATTCTCCGTATCCCGAGTTCGCCGAGAATGTCGACTCGCGAACTGCGCGCTTAATTGTGGAATAACTAACAGCGCAATATTGTTAGAATACGGGCAGTAAGAAGGAGACGGCGCTGAACTCACAACCAAATTTATTTTTGAAAAAGTGAGAACATAGATAACAATGAGTCGCCGCTTAATTTCGACGTACTCGCTTGCGGCTCGTATTTGAGAGTTCATGTATACTATATATGAGGCGCTAGGCTGTACTTCAGCGTGATTCCGTCATTTATTTTTCTCTCTTTTAGTTTCACTCTTTCATTTCCTTTCTTCACTTTCGTGCGATCATTTAACTCCACCGCAGTTGTTGTGCGAGGTTTCTGCGGGGCTTGTTGTTTACTCTTTCTCTTTTTCTCTCTATATATCTCTATCCGTGTTCGGAGTGCCACATTAGTGTTTACCGTGGTGTTAATTCTCCCCTGACGACCCACTGCACTGGAGAGAAAGAGTGGAACTGGAAGTCGCTCTTTTGCCAGAAAACGAGCGGTAACAAAATATAAAAACGTAACGTGATTCAGCGAGGTAAATAACTGCGCAAAGGCATACTCCTCTTGGCTCAGCGAACTTCCCGCGTAGGCCTCACCCGCTGCTTGCCACTCCATTTCGGAGTGGTGCGTCAACAGTTACAGAAGAAATTGGTCGTCCTCTGGACGACGCGATGGCGCGAGGAGCATCGCCAAACTGAAATGTTCCGCTGAGTGCAGGACCTGCGCAACTTGGCCGCTTATCCTTTCTTTTCTTTCTCGCCCTACCGTTCGGGTTCTTGATTTTCTGGCGAACGCAATGTCGAGGAGGATTTTTAGCAACCCTTTTTTCTCCGTATCTCTCTTTTTCCACCTTCCCTTCCCCGACCTTCTTATCGTCCTAAACCGGTTCGCAACAGCTCATCGGCTCGTCTCAAGGCGCCGAGGATTATCGCGTAGACCTTGACAACTGGTTGTCGGAAGATCTGCAGAAACTCGAAGCCGTGGTACTGGCGAGCGTAGTGGCAGTGCTCGGTCTTTCTTCCGGGCCCAGTTACGAAGTTCATCTGCAATCACGAAAAGCGTGCAGATCACAGACAAGCCGCGCACATCAAATGCAAAATCGAAGGGCGTGCAAACCGCTCGGCGCACCTCTTCTCTCGTGCACCCATTTATGCGGCGCTTTCTCTAACCGGGGCTCAACTGCGAGCCGGCAGATAGCTGTTTTCCTAAATTAACGTTACGCCTGCCGGCAAAATCACGACAGGCGCATAATCCCCGCTGCGCTCTTTCAGGGATGATAGAAGCTTGACCGTGAGGATTATCTAAATATTACTGGCATATGGTATCGCCGAAGCGAAGGCTCAGAGAGTAATTCTTCGTCTGAAGTACTTTGTTCGAAATGATGGCTCCAACGACATCCGTTGCCCAAAAACTCTTCATCCCTTGAAACCTTCATCTCTCTGTGAACTTGTTTTTTGCATTAATCGTATAGTGTCAAGTACGATGCATTACAATGTGTTAAACCAGTTTTATAGTGCGTCTAGTCCTGGTTTGCGCGATAACTTTCTTCGTAGCCGCTTGTGTGGTGCAGATGCCAGAAGAAGCGCTACGTGCCCAAGCTGCCGACGGCGAGCGTGATTGTTTTATTCCACAGCGAGCACTGGACGACGCTTCTCCGAACTGCCACGAGTGTGCTCAGCCGGTCGCCGCCGGAGCTGATCGAGGAGATCATCTTATCCGATGTCTACAGCAACAAAGGTACGCAGTCGTGTTCGTATCTCTCCCTCCTTGTCCGTCGTCGTCTTCGGGCATTTTACCTCTGATCATTATAAACAAACACGCCCATTTATCCACCCCAATATCGTAACGCGATTGTGCCGCCAGGCAACAGAGTTGAGCACTATCTGCATCTTGTACGGAGGCTACGAACTTCCCGATTTATCGAGCAAATGTCGATTTATTGAATGTAATACACTGAGTTTCGTGTTTCTATATGGAGGTACTGTAGATACTGAAAATGACTAAAGTCGGATACAACTTACGCAGTCCAGAGAAGCCTCGCCCAGGCGACCGAAGCGCGACAGCCGATTGCCTCCGCGACCGTAGAAATGGTCCCGCACATGTACTCGGCAATGTTATCCGAAGGCGAGGTCACCGATCGTCCGGCTCATGACGTCAGTCTAGAGTGCACGCCCATTGGTGCAGTTGTGTGCGCATCCGCCTTTGAGTGGGAAATGTCGCGGACTTATAAAGTTGCAATATACTATAGTAGCACTATATCATGCTGAATGGCAGGATGGTATCGATGCAAGGACAGTGACCCGTCTTTTGTCATTATATGACGGCAACACCTTCTCCGACACCAGCAACACAGTGCCCATTTCAAAAAGCTACCTTTCGGCTTGGCCAGGGTGTAGCGCACGCCTTGAACGACAAACTTCCGATTGGCTTTTCACGCTCTGTCGCATTCCGTCGCCAAGCGCCGAAGACTCGCGTTACGCTAGTTCGCTTGTAGGAATAATGTTGTTCGTTCTTAACGGTTGAATGTTTCTGCACTCTACTTGACTGTGCCATGAAAAAGGACGCTTGAGCCTTCTTTCTCCCCGTTGCCCATATTTTCGTAATGTGAAATGCTTGCGTTTTTTTGCTCCGACAGTTCTGAACTTCCTCTTATACTAACTTTTGGCTACAAAGGAGCCCCATTTGAATGGGTTTGAGCCACCGATATGCTTGGCGGTGCATCTGTAATACCGGTTTCACGAGGTCACTTTCGATCACTATCGGTCGTTATCTGGATCTAATTTCTTTACGCGATTTGCTCCTTTACACAAACAGCAAAAGGGTGCCAATTACTGTTGATAAATTTGATCCCAATCGGGCTTAATTGCGATCAGCAGTGCATCGTATGACGCTGCTATAACACGTTATTCATTGAGGATTTGAATGAGAAAGAGATAGTACATGTTGATAGAACGCAACTTTTGTATTAGATACAAGCTGTGTAAGATAGCTGCCAGATTTCGTGTCGCGTTTGAGCCATTGAAGTAAACTTGTTGCACGGCGAAACAAAGGCCAGTAAGCTAAACATTGTCTTGGTAAGACTAACCCGACAAAGCCCGCACGTTTGCTTTGTGTGAAGACGGGCATGCGCGAGCGCTTTCTCTCTCTCTCCCTCATTCTCACTTTCTCTCTAACAGTTTTTCGCTCACAAAATTGTCATAACGATACACAGAAATCCCTCAGTCAGTTCGCCCTGCTTATCGTCATCCGACAGGATGCGTCTAGCCAGTAGCGGAAGGAAGCGATGCCGCAGATCAAAAGCAAAAATTGAACCTGCGGGGCTCTGCTTTCTTCTATCGATCCTTCTTATCGTGAGCCGTCTCGTTTGCTCCACGAAGGATCGAGGTCAAGCAACACACATCGTCCGTGTTCTGTTGACATTCCCCCGAGAATAAAACAAGAGCGCACTTCCTTCATGCGCACGGAAAGAGTAGCGGTGATATGGGTGTTGTTTATACACAGTCTGGGCACGCTGGCACAGGAAAAAAGAACAATAAAAAAAGGAGACGAGTAACCGGGCGACGATTAAGGTGGGCGATGATCGAGGAAAAAAAATATAATAAAAATATATGGAAGTTGGAGTGAAAGGTAACGTCATACCGGCTGCGTCGAGACGAGATATCGCCGGGAGAATGAAAGTAACGAGACGGGGCTTTTGCTTCCGGCGATGGTCGGATACGGATCCATAAAGCGACGCTACAGCCAGTGCCGAAGACAATCCGAGCACGGCGAGTGGCCCGTACGATTGCATTAGCGACAGCTGCTGGCGCGATTATCTCTTAAAGAGGGAGGAGGTCACTGTGACCTGGCCAACAGAGCCCTCGGTTCCACCAGCAGCAGCAGCGGAGAATGCAGCGACCGAAAAATGTCTAAAATAACATAAATAGAAAATCGCAACCCCCTTCCTCTCCCATATTTGATGTGTGTGTCAGTTTATACTGCTTTAACTCTCATGCTTTGTTTATTCGTACAGCTTGTCCGCTGGTGTCTCGACTTGCTCTTTTTTGTGTGATGCGTTTCCCGCATGTGCAGAAGGATACAAAAAATGTTTTTGCCATTAGACGGTGTGATTACGGGCCCCTTCGTCCTTACTGTGTTCTATAGGAGCGATCGTGCTGTAGCCGCCAGAGATACAAAGTGCATGACATCAACACGATCGCGAACGAAGCCAGGCTGATATCACGATTTCCTTGCTGTCTTCATTTAGCCCATATGGAATACACTTATCTCCTCAACCGATTTAAGCCTGGCTTTATCGCGTTCTGGATGTGGGGCGAATCAATCATGATTCTTTGCTTTTTTCTCTTCTGACGATCTTTCGGGTTTCACCAGTGTTCGTTCGACTTGAGCTTAATTATCTTTATCTGTAGAAGTTGTCCTATACAAAAAAAACCTACAAAATTTTAATGACGTCTCGCTACAAAGGTTGGGTTGCATTACCTGGCTCCGATAAACGTCAATCTGTTCTTGAAAAAAAGAAAGGTAAATATGGGAAACGTCTGTTCTGAGTTTATCTCGTTGTTTCTTTTATGATCGTGTGTAGGAAAAACGCGGCGCCGCATCGTAAAGCCTGTGCAGAGTGGGCGATGAAGATTTATTTTGGAGACTCAGTTCGGCAACAAGATGCGCACAATTTTCTAACTCACTCGCTTTGTTATCAGCCTTTCGCGTGGCCTCGCTTAAGTTCTACGTTAGCGCCAAATCGATATGGCGTAACGAATGTCGGAAAAAGAAAGTGATAAGCCTACCATTAGGAGATGAAAAGACATCGACATCGATTAGAGAGCGAATGGGGCTAGCTAGTCGATATTCTAGTTTAGATGAAGAGGAAACATTTGAATTTGGAAAGTTTTGTAATCGATGGTCTGTCAGAGTGACAGAGTCACTGCCGGTGGGCAGGTATATAGCGCAGTCGGGACGGCAGAAAATGAAATAGTGTGATAGAAGTGAGACGATTCGAAAGCGAATCGATTTGGGCAAGTCAGTTGATGCAGGAGAGGAAGAACCGGATAACTATGAATGGCCCTTACTTACAGTGGGAAAAGATATCGCAGGATCCGTAGACAATGAATTGCAATAGGAGAGTGTTTCAAGGGAGCTATTGGGTCCAGCATTCATTTCATTCTTTATTCCTTAAAAGCCCCAAACAGAGGTATTACATGAGGAGTGGGATTACAAAAGATAAAACGTTGTTAGAGTGAAAGAAATGAAGGCACTTCTTCCGTGAAGGCAGATGCGTACATGATGGCATTGATGTAAGCATATTAAGTTAGCAATATTTACATAAATAGCTCATGCTATTGAGTTTGATGTCAACAAAAAGTATATTGAAAGCAAAGAAAGTCAACAAAATAAAGCATCATAATAATTACGAAGACTTTTTTAAGGCATTAGTGATAATGAGAATGATGACGAACTCGACGCATTTATGCCAGACTACACTATGTGAGAAACGTGTAAATGAAGGTATACGGACACATGCATATTTTCACGTTTTGCAGGTTATGACGCCGATTGCATGTACATTCAGGGGATTTTATGAATCTCTGGTAGCTTGTGCGTTGAGCTGCTTGGCATACATCGTACTTGTGTACAGTCGAGCACGCTATAACGAGGCGCCATCGGGACCAGAAATTAGCCCGTTATATCCGATATTCGTTGTAACAGTATAGATCAAAATCAGCTCTACCAAACTGACAATCTGGCTCGCGCAAAAAGTCCTAGATACAAAAACGCTTTAGTCTAGGCTGATATCTCTCCCTGTGACATTTCAAACTTAAAACCGAGCATGTGATGGTAAAATAATGAGTGAACAAAGATCGTTTGCCAAGAAAGGGCTCCGTTCACATTTATTTGAAGACGGATGCGACCTTCATTTTTAGCCATATTTTTAATGTCGACACCGCATTAAAAAGAAAAGAATGTGGTTGCGAATTGTCTATCCATATTCATTTTCCTTTTTGTGCTCCCTTTCCAGTTTCCAGCCTCACGCGAAGCAAATATTTCTTCGTTAAAGACCATAACATCGCGGTGGCTCTCGCGTTTTCCGTTTCGTTGTAAAAAGAACAAATGTATGCGAAATGGAGCGTGGCCGACCAAAGTTCGTATTTAGTTCGCTATAACAGATAATTCGCTATATCAGTCTTCGTTATAACAAGGTTCCACTGCATCTGCGTGCCTACGATAGGCGAGATTTCGAGGTGGAAGTTCTGAGAGATCTCCAAATGCACTTCTTGCCAACACATTTGGTCCGAAAGCTCCACCGCTCAGCTCAGTTGCCATGGCTTTGTGTAGCTGAATGAAATCCTACTTTCTCTCGTGCGCCAAGTCACTGTGAGGGGTTGTGTGATGGCATTCGCAATATCCTTCGCGGAAGGCGCTAGGAATGGGGGGGGGGGGGGATTGTTAGGTGGTCGACAAGCGAAGGTAAGAAAAACAATCAGGCAGACCCCACGCACTATGGGAATCGATGTACCGCGAAGCTGTCAGCAAGGAGCTGCATACATCGCATTGTTTGGCTTTGACTCAAATGAAGGCATTCAGGCCATGACGTGTAGTTTCTTATCGCATGTTTGTCACGCATGCATGTATGTACAATCTGGTGTATACCCTGCTAATGAAACGTATATTCTGGTATACACAGTGCATGACCTGTCATTTATGTTCTTCACGCGCTCCTGTCATGTCATACCAATTTTGGTATATATCCGTTAACAAAGCAGCCGGAAGCGCATCAAGACAGTGTAACGTAAATCATGCCGTACGCGACATGCGTGTCATGATCTTTATTCCACGACCTGTCATTAATGTTCGTCATACAGTCATGTCATGCCGTACCAATACGTCTAGCTAATGTTTGGTAGTGTTTAAATTAAGGTAATTGAATGTAATTACAAGCAAACTAGGAACTACCGGGTTTACCGCCAAATAGCTACTGATATTATTTCTTCTTTTTAATATTCAGAATGTCCGCGTTATCGTACTGACCGAAGCCCTATCAACAGTGCGATGTATCGTTCCGGCTGGACACTTCCTCAAGTTTAACTTGGCAGATTTCTATTTTCCTCCTAATTTATGTCATTCCGGTTTGTGGACAACGAATTTGTTTCCCGGACAGCTGTGCGTACAATGGAGCTATTTCAGCTTTCTTTGGCTTGGCGTTGAAAACTGAACGATTTGCAGCGGCTAAAACTTAGGTAGAAGACGACGGCTCCACTCCATGAAGCACATGACGTCCAACACGCCATGGCAATATGGCGGTCGCCGAGAGTGGACGGGGTTTATAGCTGGGGACTTCTAGGGCTCGTTTTGCAATGACACATTCACTTATAGTCCATTTTTTTATATGTACAGGCACGATAGATCCTCTACTTAAATTTTTCGCTGAAACCCACAATTCGGTGGGTGACCGTGTCATGGCCCCTTCAAGTTCTACTCGCGGACAACTTTTCCTGGCAATGAAGCGAAACTACTGCGCGAACGCTACTCCGAATGAATGTAGCCACACAATTGCATTAGTGCTTTCTGTGCGTAAGAAACAATAAAACTTCTATTTCAATAAAAAAAAAATAAAACTTGGAGGACGCTTGAGCTTTGCCTTCATGAGTACAACGCGAAAGAGTAATCAGGCTTCGGGTGCATCGCCTTCAACCATGGCGCTAGGAAAGAAAGAAACGTTTGTGCGCGTAACATTGGCCGTTTCAAACTATCCTAGAATACCTGCTGCAAGTACAGTTGCACAGTGCCCACTACGCTATAATTCTTCCTTACACAAATTGGCGAAGTAACCCCTACGCCTTTGTAGGGTGCCACGTACGCGTACCTGCGCCGCTGCACACTTTGTAATTCGTGCGCAGGTTTAAACCCACTCGTTGCGCAACTCACATGTTTCGGCGCCTGGTTCAATTGTACGATTCTGCCACGCAATATTACATGCGTTAAGGAGACTCCTTCCAGTACATGACATTCCTATAACGTTTCGTTACGAAGCAACTTCAAGCACTGGCGTGGCTCCTTGATAGAACACCTGCTTGCCATGCAGAAGGCCTGGGTTAAACTCGCACTCGGACCGAAGATATTTTTATTAGTTATTTATCTGCGTCTATCTCGAATCTGCATACATCTCGAACGGACAACGCCAATTTTTAGCTCACAACCAAAGACGGCACCGACGCCGACACTAAAATTTCTGCGCAACGAACTATTTAAAGCTCCCCTATTTTCTACAAGAAGCTTTTCAAGACAGTACGCAGCACACATGAGAGAGATATTTTTTCGGTTTTACTACATACGTTGTGAATTCGCGTTTTTGCGCGCGTGAAAAAGTCGCGCGTTTTACGTGTACCTCAAACGTAACTTACATGGAGTCTGCGTCTACACAGCTGAGCGTCCGTCACATTCTGACCTTTCTTTTCGCTCGCTGAGGAAACGTGCCACAGACTTCACGCACAAATAGCCGTCTAAGCAGACAAAGCGACGATTATTGCGCAATAGTGAAGCCGTGCCCACCAAAAGATGGCGGCTGCTCCCGCCATCTTACTAGGGGCACGATAAACTATCGGCGTTTGGCGAAGGAAAGCGAGCGTTTTCCACGCACGCCAGAGAAGTTTAATATGACAACTTTTAGGGGTCAGATACTCCTGAAAGTGTGTCTTTGTGTTACTAGTTTTCATAAGTATGCTTCAAAGTCATGGCACATTTTATTGGACATCGAGCGTCAATAATCCTCTCGACGGGTTACTTTTGTCGGCAACAACGATCTTTTATTTCGTAATTAACGTAGCATTTACACCAACAGATCAAAGCCATTTGATCTCTAAGTAGGCACCACCAGAAAAGAGCATGTTTCCGAGCTTTTTGGTGGGCAAAAGCTGGCTTCACTTTCGCTGGCAAGGCGTTTCGAGAGCTTCCACTCCAGAATTTTTTTTAAACCTCCTTAGTGCGAACCGCGTGCCAAACCAGAATACTTCGCATGGCAGTACGTGTGCAGAAGCTCCGGCCCGGTAGCTTTCCCTTGATTGCCAATAAAAGTTGTCCGCGGGTCCGCGTCTTCTTTCGTTCATTAGCGCATAACTCGGAATAAACGAGGGTGATTCGTCGAACTGTTGCGGTTCTTCTGCTTAACATACGTCGCTGAGACCCGAGCGCGGAATATTTTCATCGCTAACGATGAGTCCAAATACCAGCTGCTACGAGCCCCGCAATCCGTCGTCACTTTTGAATACGACGCTCGCCGCATCTCGCTCGGACGCGTTCTGTCTTGGTTCTGTCCGCGGAAAGGAACGATGCCCGAGAGCGACGGCAATTAATCGTGGAATCACTTCGCGATTCTTGCTTTCATTTCGCGCAATTATTCTTCTGAAACATCGCGTCGTCTGCGGGGCGTACATAAAATGCGCGCGCTCAGTCAGGGCGCGTAATAATTAACTAGAAGGCAGTCGCAGACGCTTGGACTTGATGAAAGAACCTGTTTATTAACAGCCCTTTTTGTATGGTCTTTTAGCGTTGTCGTGGGACTGAAGTGTGTCTGATATTTAGGACACTTGATTATGTCTGTGTTTGGAATCGTTCCTTTCCATCTTTGCTTCTAACTTCATCTTTATTACGTGCTCTCCGATAGCAGGGTAGCTAATCGTACGTGTACTCTCGTCAACCTGTCGCTCGCTCTCCTATTCATTTTCACTTCTGTGCCTAACTAATCAAAGGTCAATAACTAGCGAAGTCTTCTATTCTTCCGGACAGCCAAAATGGCGCCCCGTGCTCTCTCCGCTTTCGTTTATTCCCTCACGATTGCGCCGTGTCTAATTAACGAAATATTTCAAAGCTCCCCGGCGGCTTCGTGAGCTTTTGAACAGAAGTGTGACGTCACGTTCAACCGACATCTCGAAGTCGCCGCGCCGCGTGGCGATCGTAAGGGCGTGTGAGCTAAAGACCAGTCTTTTCTTTCTAGTCTCGCTTACCCAACGGCTTTTATTGGAATGGCGTAGGCTGCTCCGCGAAGCTTCTCTGATCTGCTTTTCTTTCGCTTACTAGTTGGGATAACATGGCTCTTTCCGTTTCGCTGATTTCACCGTCGTACATGGGACGCTCGTAAAAGCGTGGGCTTTCAGGAGGACACTGGCTCGCAGCTGGTCCTATGGGGGTCATTTCCTCGTACTTTCCTTCAAACTACGAGGAAGTTGGATAGGAGCATGTCGTAGGAACCACCAAAGCCATTCTCTCGGCCACTAGCTTCCAAAACTGTCTAACCACAATTCTGGAGCTTGTTTAAGGCAATGCATACGAACGAATAAACGCCAGTGGAAACGTGATCAAAAGAGCGAGTCTGCAATTGGATAGGGACTAGCAGATTGCGATCGTTGTCCAATAATTGATTGCTATGCCCCGACTTTCCCGTTTGTCTGCTGTTATTATAACACTCAAATGCAGCGATGGATGACGGAAAGGCAACTGACGGAAAGGCAAAGTGCGCATAATGCCTTACATGCGTTTAGCAGGTACCACGGCTCTCCCTAGAATGACGAAAAATGCTGCCCTACTTCTCAAAAATTACGATGATTTAGAGCGTAGTGGGTTCCTCGCAAGTGCACTTGTATTGGTTTCCAAGGAAGCCCATAAGCGCATGATCTATTTCCTCGCGGTCTCAATAAAATTACAATGATTTATAGCGTAGTCGGTTCCTCGCAAGTGCACTTCTATTGGCTGCCAAGGAAGCCCATAAGCGCGTGATCCATTTCCTCGGAGTATCAGTAAAGTTCTCCGCCCCCCGCCCCCCCCCCCGTCTCTCTCCCACGTCAACGTATGTTATACAGCATGACGGGAGAGGGGAATAGCGACCGGGCGTCACCCAATGCAAATACATAACTAGTGGGCCGTTTAAAGCTTCCAACCCATTACAAAGGGCTGAGCCATAATTCTTCATCGTCATCAGTCGTCGCGTCAACAAAGTGCACATAATGCCTTACAGACGTGTAGCTGGTGCCTCGCTTCTCCGCAGAATGACGAATAATGGCTTAGTAGGTGCTTCCCAACATCACAAAAATTGTGATTTATTGCGTAGTGGGTACCTTTCTAGTGTACTTGTATTGTAGCCCCAAGAGAGCTTACAACGGGCTCTAGAAACGCCGCTCTTCCAGCTTTCGCTGTGACTGTGCCGCGGTTTCAGCGCAGGCCTGGCGTTTTTTATTTCGTCTTCTTCATACTATTCAACTTCAATACTCGTATGGTGTTCCAGTTCCTTCTTCTGCTGATTCGTCACTAACAGACTGTTTTAAGCCGCGGCATAGTCCCACATGACGTATCGCTTTCGGTTATGCCGCACTTATGTCTGAGAATATTTGCCGTTTCCGCAACGACATATGGTGATTTCGTAAAGACATCTGTCATTTTCGTAACGCAAAAGTGAATGCACCCGGTGGTCTTTTTTCCTATCAACCAAGAAAAGCATCTGATGCGGTTGTCGGGTCTACATGACGCTACAAGATTTTCGTCGGTGATACACTGAAAATTGTTCCTGGAGAGCTCGTCGAAGAATGCGACCCAATTAAACGACCTCGCCGTCATAGACATGCGCCAGTGTAGATCTACAATGCTCCTCTTAAGATAGGCCTCCGTATTGTCAAGTCTTTAAGGATAAAAGATTGATGGTTTAAAATTTTTGCGTACGCCGAAATTATTTCTATTTGCAGCTAGCCTATCGAGCATTCCTTTATCCACCTGGAAAAGAGTGTTAGAGAGAACAGACATGGAATGACCGAAAAATGGGAGCGCTTGGATTCCAGCGTAATGGGCCTCTAATTAGGCATTCGGGGGAGTCCAGCAAAGTGAGCCTGCCAGACGCTGGGCACAGCTGAGCCGCTGGAACTGTTCTATGCTCGGCCGCGTTGCTTGCGCAGCAATCTCTCCTTCCTGTTCAGAACGGCGCTTCGCTTCTGAGCCACACGCGGATACAGCCACCCCTACGGTGTCGGACACGAGGCAGGAGCCATAGTTTGCGCGCGTTCTTTCTGCGGCGTGGAAGGATCTCTGCACAAGCGAGGGTAGGCAAGTGGAATGTGCGTGTTAATGCTGATGGCATTTTCCTCTAGATAACCTGATGGCTTAAGCTTTGCTGGCGGGGTTTCAAGCAAACGTACAGTTGCAAGTACGCTCATGTTCTTTTAGGAAGGGGACTATAAGGATCTTCGCTTAGGCTAGAACCCGAATTGGTTCCCCCTTGGTAAGCTCTAAGGGTGTGCGTTCCTGGTTGTGTACTCCTAGAGCCCAGAGAAAGGCGATGGGGATGGAGGAAGAGGTCGCCCGTGGTCCACTGCAGAGGGTTTAGCTAAATCGGGCGTAATAACGTCGTGGACGCGAAGTGCTTCGCGACGACAGTGAGGAAATTCTCTTGGCCTCTTCAGACAGTGTACCAGATGTCAAACAGCTTTGGCGAGCTGCCATGACAGAGACAGGTTTCTGCTAAACTCACAAAACTGTTCACGATCACACTGAAGCCGCAGACCGCCGTGTGGCGTGCGCAATATCGACTCAAATCGAACATTTAAGCGTGCCCTGGAGAGCCTATGCCACTGTCTGTGTGGAACCTCCGCGACCCAGTGTTCACTAAGCTTCTGAGTACTTGCTTCACAATTTCAGACAGCGATTTTCCAGCGCCGAGGTGGAGGCGTGGCCATTTATTATAGCGATTATTCTCAATAGTTGACGGTGCATAGGACTCACGGAGTGTGAAATGTTATTACAAGAGAGGTAACGAACATAACACAGGCGTATGCACTTGTCATCTTTGACGACCACCATTTTGTACTCTCGTCTGCTTGTTCCTGGAACCCACGTGTACAACTTTATCAGGAAGCCTTTCACTACGGCGTCCCTCGTAACCACTTTGTGTATAATTCAATCAATCAATCAATCAATCAATAAATAAATCAATCAATCAATCAATCAATCAATCAATCAATCAATCAGTCAATCAATCAATCAATCAATCAATCAATCAAAGTGCGCAAGCCTGTGAGACAAGCAAAACACACAAATAAAGAAAACAGCAAAACAAACAAACATCATCTCAGACACTTAAATTGAAATCACGTAATATTTCACGCGCGTTCACCCCGTGACATTCAACGAAAACCTTATTCAACAAGAATTTACGTGATTGTTAATCATCTCCTGAACTTTAGTGCAGTCACCGCAGTTTCCACTACCACTTCTGCGCCAGATGTGAGGCTCCTTCGCGTTTTGTAAAGTATGTGTAGTTGCCAGCCCAACACTTCCGTGCAACTCCATCGTTCACCGAGTCGTTCTTGACCGTGTGACAGAAACTCAACACACAGTCTGCTCCTCCACCTACGCCTCATTCGCATCCTCTGCAGAAACAGCCAACGTACTTGCTTGCCTCACGGGAATAACCGAGGTGGAGCGTCACTGCCATCTGCGGCACCCGGCGTCATGGAAGATCAGGGGAAAAGCGACGGGGTTCACGGCTTGTTGGCGGGAAAATCCCCAGGCTCCCTTTTCATCGCCGAAACTGTACGGGTATAGGGAGACACTGAGTGGAAGTGATGTGCGCCAGGACAGCTTTGCAAGCGTACAGCTTTGCAGGGCCGCGGCGTAAGCACCGTCTCGCGCCAGGGAACCTGGAATGGCTGGGAGAATTCGGGCAGAACGCCTCGTTAGGCGTTCGCGCTCTTCTCTATTCGTATGTATACTGGGCGTTTGTGCGCGATCATGGCGTCCGCAACGCCTCTCTCGCGAACCGATGTTTGTTCGGTAGTCAAGTTTTTCGGCAGTGCCTCTCTAGCCCGTTCCTGTGGGACTTGCCCCAAGAGAACGAAAACTACTTTAGAAGGTGGGTGTCAGCTGAAAGAAAAGGGGCATGAGTGGTTCTCAAGAGAGTCGCTGCCCTTTCTGCGCTTACCGCGTTTTCCGCTTCGCTGCAGCTGCGGGTAATTTCAGCCTAAATTGCAGGCTGAGAGCCGTAATTGGCTTCTGCGGTGTGCGCCCGGCATATAGCTGCGACCGCAAAGTATAAAGTCAAAAATCCAAAGTGCAAGCTAGGATGGTCCTCTGGGACAAATTCTAGCTGCGTCTAGCTTGCACGTCGGTCATTTTACTGTGCTTAGGGTTTAGAGCTCAGGAGCATTCTTTACAAGGGAACGCCTTAAAGAACGCCATTTTACGTGGCTGATGCGATCACCGGTTCCGACTTGATCTCCTGTTGAGAACTTGCGACGTGCACATGTGCGCTGTCTACATAGAGTTACGCACTGCATGCGTGTTAGGTAATGGTATCGGTTCTTGTGGAACGCTTCGTGTAGGTACCTGCAAGCGGGCCCTTTTGGCATGTACTTTACCTGCAAAAGGTGCGAAAATAAATGTGAGCGTTTTTGCGTGCTTTATTAACAGATAACGTTTTCTGGCGTAGGATTGCTTTAGTCTGATACGCCGATATCATTTTTTTTTTACACGAGACGTCTTCCCCTCCCGAGATGGAGGGACCGGCACTGTCCGAATTGTCTGCTAAGCCCTGACACTTCCACAGCATTTAAATAAGCGTGGCAACTTCGCCACAGCATCTCCATCCGTTTGTTCTTCCACTTCCAGCCTCCACTAGCGCTGGAAGACCGCACTGCTCAGCTCGAACCTCACAGCACAACTTCGGGGCGTCCAGCGAGCCGAGGAAGCCGCTTCGAGACGGGGTCTCGGAACCGCGTCCGCCGCGGGTTCCTAGACCCACTAAACGGACGCCGGACTCGAATGTTATTGAATCGGCAGTAAAGCTTACCTCCTCTTCCTCCTTCACCCCCACTCCGCGATTTGTGAGCGGTGAGCATCCTCGTGGAATTTTACTCATAATGAAAGTCAATCTCTTTCCGAGGTGTTGCCACACAAAATGTTGTAACCTACACTCGAAACTGCTCGAGCACGGAAAAATATTTTCCACAATCGTTCCCAAACGCTTCACCGAACGCGAACATAAAAAGTGTGAACTTTCGATAAAATGTCTCGGGAATCAAGAAAAATGAGAAAATGTCACTTAAATTGCTGTCTTTTCAACTATGAAACGAGAGGGCAAGCGTGAAAGGGGCGTAGACTGATGACTTGAGGAGCCGCGATTGTTCAGCGCTTGGTGTTCTTACCTATGAACCAAACAACGCTGACGCTGCTGAGTTGTGTGCCGTTGGGCTCATATAATTGTTGGGTTTAACGTTTCGCACTTAAACGTTTGGTTTTGAGGGAAGCCGTATTTGTGGCAATAATAATACCTGACATTGTTTGTAGCGTGCTTCTATTCCGAGTGAACGTGTACTTTTTCATTAGAGACCCAATCCCAACAGAGTACTCCGCTGTCGGAGGTCCAACCAGCGAAAAGTATCCACCTCGCCTGTCTATTATAATGAGGTGTCATTTATTCTATTAAATTCAGACGTCCTGACTGCCTTCCGAACTTTTTTTATCGCTCAATGCAAGCTTCCATTTTTATGGCACGCTGCTCATACGCCTGTAACCACTCTGCTATTATCAATATCTTTCCTGCTTTCTTTCCTCCACCAATATTAAAGCGAAAGCTCTACTACACAAACTCTCCCAAAGTCATTCATCGCGTCGCTATGCCCTTGAGCCGCCGGAGCGCAAATGTGGCTGGCGTGACGTCATGCCACGTGATCCTCTGCGGAGAGGCGTCGCAGCTGCGATCGCTCAGAGCCTCGTCGCTGCTGTAACCTGTTACCAAGCGATTAATGAATCACTGTGTGCATAGCCTTTCTGAAAATTTAGCCAAAAATACCTTTCGCACGTGCTAGGTCTAGAAGAATGAAAGCGCAGCCGTTCTTTCTTTTTACTCTAAACGCTCTAATACTCTAATACTTCCAACTCTAATTTTACTCTAGTACTTCCACCCGCTAAGAATCCTGGAGCCTCTGAGTGGCTGAAGCCTTCAACGAGTCTTGCTGTTTATGTAGCCAATTGCGTGGTGGCCATTCAGTTTCAACATTCACGGTAGCAAACACCAGCAATGGAGACTATCCTTCATTTCCCTCGAGTATTTCTTGCTTGTCTGTTTTCTACGTTCCGCTTCTAGTAATACTGCTAGACATGACGTATGCCCACGCCGTTACAGCGGCCTTTACCTATAGGGCCGGTTATGCTAACGGGTTTTAATCAAACCTACTAGCACTGCTGTATCGGGGGTGCTATAAGGTTAGCGTCGGCATCTCCCAGAGCAAAATAGCGCTGAAAAAAAAAAGGGAAAAGGTTGGGCATCTGCGAGCACAAGAGTCTTTCACGGTGATAAAGTGCCATTGAATATTCAACGCTATACTGTAGTTGAAAAGATGGAAGTACATGGGAAAGCGTGTATGCACGCCTGCGGTGAAGATTGGGGAAAATATGACCTCGAGCTTCAGGAATGAGCATCCTTTGCGGGCATTCTCGACCGCCTCCTTTCTGTTTTTATGTTTTTTAAATAGTTTTTGAGACGGAGAGTTGAAAAGAAAGCAGGGGGAGAATGTTAGTATTACATATTTTTTGCTTCTTTTTTATATATATATGGTGCAATTACGCGCGAAATCGTTCAGACAGGCAGAAACCATTAGAAATGAATAATCCTGGTGCCAGTGAAGATAACATGCAGGCGATTAGCTGCAAAAGAGATCAGGTGGCCTTTATTTGAAATCTTTTTTATACTTACATGAAACATTTGGCAGCGAAATGCATACAAAATGAACGGTACGAACTGCAGTCTGCTCTAACTGCTTTTTGTACTGCTTCTCTTGCAAAATTTATTGCAATATGCAAACTAGTAAAAGGAAGCGTACGTTAAAAACAGGTCACCCTGGGAAAGAGTATTCCGAAATAAAGAAGATACTTTCGCCTAACTGTGCGTTAGGCTTTTTTCTAGTAGTGTTGCAGTTGTGCAGCCCGCAAATGTCAATGCTCATGCTTTCGGAACTCAAGGATTGAGGTGCACTTCATGAAGCCTATATGAACAGAAATTATTTCGCAGCTACAAGCTGTTATATATTACTACACAACACACCTCTTTAACATTTTAATTGGATTTTGTGTCTTGTTTTATACCAGTCTTTTACTTCATTTATGTTACGCTTATCTTTACAATATCACGTCACGCGGACATCTGCTTTTGTTTCAAACAGGAAATTGTGGATTTAAGGAAAAGAACTAATTACAAACTAAAAATATCGGGCTGTTTAACGCGGAGTATTATACCGTAAGAGCCCTTTCATTATACCGTAGGGGCCTATTTTTCATTTTTGCACATTTTGTGAAATCTGACCACGAAAGTACTACGAGAGCATTAGTCAAGAAAAAAAAAGCGCTATTATTATCTAGAGGCTTGTGTACCTATAATCGAAGTGTAAAAAATTCAGTAACCTATAGTGGTCTATATACTAATACCCTATTTATAACGCGCATAGTTTGAGCTGCAACGTGAATAAAAAAAATCGCTTCTACTGTGCTGAAAAATACGAAAGACATTAAGTTTATATTCAAGGCACAGAAAGGTAATCAATAAATATTACTGCGTTTATAGAATGAACTATCATTTTTCTCAGCTGCGCTGAAAGACATGCTCAAGAAGACTAAACGAGTTGACAAAGCGGCATATTGTATCCGCAACATTTATCTTTACGACAGCTTGACTTTTTTTGTCTTTTTTGATGTTGTGGCCCATTTCATGTGCGTATTTACATATCTGTATGGGGTATAGATTCATTATTCCACGTATGCTTGTGTTTAAAAAACTGTCTCCATTTTCCTTTTATGTCAATTGCTATCGGCAGTTTGTCACAAAGCAAAAGTATTTTCCGTTAATTGGCACTTTTGAAAACACATTGCAGATACATTTTGACAACAGCGATCAATTTTCCGCGCACGTCTGCGAGCTTCGCTCCTTAAGGAATGCGCCATCAATCGTTGTGTTAACTTATTCTGGCACCTCTAAAACCGGCGCCGTTCATTCATACTTATTCCTCGAAGCGAATATCTCATCTGACGGTGCATTTCACTCGCCATAAATTGTGCGCACATGAATGGTGGCGCGCGTCTTAGCGTTAGCTGGTACATATTGATTTTTGCTTTATGCTTACTTTCACGGCATCTTATATGCCCGCTTACTTCTTGAGCACTTCCCGTTCGCTCGTCTTAATTATCGCCGGCAGTGGAAAGATGTACTTTAACCCGGTGGTGTGCGCTCTAAAGGAAGAAGAAGAAGAAGAACAACAACAACAACAACAACAATAACAAGAACAGCAACAACAACAAAGGAACCGTGAAGAATAACGTTAGCAAATGATTGTTAGATAGAAGCGTCGGCTAAAAATATTGATGTCGTTAAGGCCTTCGGCCATTTTTGTAGTCCGTCACCTGTACTCTTACTTATATTGTATTAAAAGCGTGTTGTGAAATATCGTTGCGTTTGATGTAACCTTAGTTCACTTGTTTACACTTGGGCTCCAAGGTAAAGGAAGTGAGCACAACTTTCGAAGAAAGCGATAACCTGAGTACGGCGAGGGCGCCTTATGATCGTTGAAGTCAGATTTACCTGTTTCTCGGTGCACCGCCCAACAACTCGCAACTCCGTGTTGCGACACAAAACCGCCATGCGGCTCCCGTTTCCGGCACAGCTGCTTCCGCTTCGAGATAGGAACCGGAACCTCCCGTGTTGCGGCACGCTGGTAACGTTAGTGCGGCGGAAACGTATCGTTAACCGAAATCCCTATCTTCGTCAATCATGACCAAACATGGGACTGAGATCCGGTGTTTGCTCAAGATAGGGGTCATTCAATTCGATATGTCCGAAAACTGCTTGTGGTTAATGATACTAAAACTGCGGCAAGTCTACTGTTTCTGTATCCTTTGCTGTATAAGCTAGGGAACCGTGCACTTCTTCCTGTTAGTGCGTGGCACACTGCGCACACGCAGTGTGCCACAGCACTAAGAAAAAACAAAATAATGGCAAGCTGTCCTACTGATAAACGTTGCTCTTACAATATGCTACCTCGCTGTGTCTTCTGCATATTGATGTACTGTATTGTTTCCCTTCTCAACGTCGTTGTTTCTTCGCCATCTCCTTGCGTCGTGCTGCGGAATTTAAGTGCAGTTCACCTTCGTTTGTTTATTCCTTTAAGAGCACAACACCGTCAGAAATTCCTTTGTTGGTTATTTTGCCAGTATGCTGAGTATTTTTTTTTTCGTTTTATTCCTTGATTCTGTGGCAATAATTAGTGTTTATTGTTGAACGAACCGCTTTGTGTGCTACGATTGTTATTGTCTGGATAGGCCCCCGAGGTGTGTTGGAAGTGGGGCGCATTTGGTTGTCAAACAGACTTCAAGGCACGCACTATGTGAAACTTGACACTACCTTGATAAACGTACTGCTATCAGGGGCCAAACTCATACAAGATTACTTTGCTTCCGGAAAACTGTCTTTTATACATTGATTGATGGATATATGGTCTGAATCATAGGACCCTCCTGGACCTCATGGAGGAAACACAGTTGCACAACTTTGTATAATGTGCATTGATGCCGTAGATCAAACTAACGCAATAAAAGATGTAAAAAAATGTTATTGCTGCCTTAATTCGCATTGCGATTTGGGTGAAGCCTAAATAAAGTGACATCAAAAAAGGTAACTTGTCCTCTTTCCTGCGAAAAAAAAAAGTTAAAGGACATATATTTTCAAAAGCTTCGAACTGGTGCATACTTTGCCCCCCCAAAAAAACAATGCTCGTGAGACACAGAAAGTTTTGCTCTCTGTAGCGCTTTTGCTTTTGCCTGAATTGATGCGAAACTGATGCGACAAATTGAATTCGAAAGAAACTACGAAGAAGCTTCCTATATCAATATTACGGCGAACAAGTTAACATCCATATTTGCGTGCCTCCAGCCCGCACCACCACACGTGTACACGCACACAATGTGTAATACGAAAACAGCCCAAGCACACTTTGTTTACTCCGCTGCAACAGTGCCTATTGAAAAAATTGGTACTCCTCTTTCGTGGTGCCCCAATCTGGCATCTCTCGTACCTTTTTTTTTCAGTGCAGGGTAGCAAATCAGATGCGCGTCCAGTTGACCTCCCCGCCTTTCTTTTTCCTCGTCTCTCTTTTTTTCTCGCTCCCGCAGGAGGACTGTTCTCACTGTTGCACATTACGTTTGTCTGTTAGGACTTCCCGGCGCCTCGGCAGAAAAGGCGAGCCTGCGACACCCTGGAGAATCAAGGGGGTGGTCGCCAATCACCGACGACCGCAGCGACAACAGCGACTGAGATGTATAGAATCGCATCAGAGAGAGGCAAAGTTCTTCAGCGAAACATGATACGCTAACATAGGACCGATGAATGCTGTCACATTGGTTGAATGAGAGCCTTCGGGATCGCGTAAAGAAATACACCGTATTGTTGTTTTCAACTTGGTGCTGAGCTGGAAGCGGCTTCGCTGCTGAAGTGGTAGAATCTAATATCGTCGCTGTCGTAGCATTTTAGCGAATGCTCTGTGCGAATTGCAGGTTTTCGATGAAAGGATAGCACAATCCCATGACTGCTAGTCAAATTATACGACTGTGTCATTATATGTGGTTCTTTTAACTCGTTCCTTCTGTTTTACGGCAAGTTCGAGATATTTTTACAGCTTATTTCATGCAATACTTGCTTTGTTCGTCACTAAGAAGTATAATATTATAATATATAGAGCTAGTTCTTCATGTGTAAGGGGGGGGAGTCATATTTATTGCTTTTGACAGTTTCATCACTTGACGTTCGTTTATCGCTCCAGGGTGACTGCCGCTGGACTCTCGTTACACGATATGGTTGCTGGCGGCTGAAAAAATTCTATATCTCGGTGCAAATGGCCTTCGTGGTCACAGCCGCTCCTGTACGGCAGGCTTGATTCAGTGCGCTCCCCGTCGTTTATTCCGAGGGTGTCGGCTTTGGCTTTCGCGTCTTCTGGTGTCTCGAGAGTGCCACAGGGATTGGGGCGGGAGCAATGTGGCCCAACGGGATCCAAGAAGGATATCGACGACGTGCCGTAACAGCAGGCGCTTGCGCGGTTTTTCCCTTGCCTCGCCGCACCAGCGCATTTGTCAGGCTCGACCCGTTGCTCGGCCAATGCTTCGCGAACGTTTCTTTTTCTCTTTTTTTTCTTTTGCCTGCGCTTCGCGATGCTCCAGAGAAGCTTCTGGACGCGGGATCAACTAGGCGAAATCGATGATTCCTATCCATGAACTCGGGCGGGTGACTTTTACGAAAAATACGGTAGAACTGTGAATAGACAAGTATGATGTCAGGACTCAGTAGGGCACACGCGGCGGTGGCTAACTAGAGAGTTTTAGTGCCGGGGACCCCAAGCCACTTGCGTACGCACGCTCTTGTGTTCCTTTGAACATAATAATAACTGTTGGAGTTTAACGTCCCAAAACAACGATATGAATATGAGGAACGCCGTAGTGGAGGGCTCCGGAAATTTTGACCACCTGGGGTTCTTGAATGCGCACCTAAATCTAAGCACACGGGCCTCTAGCATTCTCGCCTCCATCGAAAATGCGGCCGTCGCAGCCGGGATTCGATTCCGCGACCTTCGGGTCACCAGCCGAGCACCATAACTACTGGACCACCGTGGCGGGTGCCCTTTGTACACCAATCCGCACCCACGGAGAATACAGAGGAACGCAAGGGCTTGCGTACACGAGCCGCTTTATAGGCACCGGCCCTAAAACTCTCTATTAACTATGGTATTACGTTGCTTAGAGCAACGTCTCCGGTGCGACTTGTTACGCGCGCAGACTTTCATTTCTTCGCGGCGCGGTTGACGTGTCCACCAAGAAGCCAACCGTGGCAAGCGAATGATAAGGCGACGCGAACGGGGCCCAACAGCGCTGTCGCGTTCCACTCTTGGAGGCGAAGCTCAAACGTCCTCCAAGTTTTTATAGTTCAGTTTCGCATCGGTAGCAGAACTGTAGTGTTTTTCTTAACGCTCTCAAGGATTTGTCAACGACTACTTCACCTCCTTTCGTTTTCTAATCTATGTTCTTTTCACTTGACGTATGGATGAGCTCGTTCCAAATTCAAGCACAATCGCTTCCTGACATGAGAACGCTTGCACTAAATCAGCTGCATAAAAATGCAACAAAAGCTGATCAGTCGGAGCTTTATTACGTCACCTCTTGCTTCTCCGCCCTTAAGTCCAGCTTATATATCGAGAAAACGTGCCGATGGGTCGCCACCATCATCGATGCAGCTTTTAATTATTGGATTTATGTTTCCGTTCTATGTTTCGCCGAATGAGATCTTGCGTGCCGACTGCTTACTTTCATTTGTCGCCATATCTAGGCGGCTGCCCTCGGACTTGGAAGCAAGAAGTGATTCGATTCGGTAAGAGCGCGGTTTTGCGACCTCTTTGTTGCTCGACCTGAGCCTTTGCTGCCGAGTACGCCAAGCACTCCTCGGTCTGATCACGTTAACGAAGCTTCTGGTTTCGTGGTTCCACGGAGCTGCCATGATTCCTTAAGCTCCTTGAGGCTCCATAACAATTTTCGGCGGCGTGAGCGCAGTTACTGTTTCTTTAGGGGTTTTGCTTTCTCGGAGCTTTATGGAGATGTAAAATTCATAGGAGGTGCCCAAAAGCGTGTGGATAATCTTCCGTCGTTTTTCATGTCCCCTTCCTCTCTTTCATACTGATAGGCGTGCGCACATTTGGGGGGGGGGGGGGGGGGGAGTGAAGGTGTGCACCCTCCCCCCTCAGTTATGTAAAGGGGGGCGCGAATTATGCCCCATACCTTGACTCCGTCGGACATTTCACGCCATTTTTAATGCCCGGGGTTATGAAAAAGCATGATTTTTGACGATAATGGCGACCCGGGACCCCTAATGTTGCTTTCGATGAACTGCTTACTTCCCACCTTTCCCCCGGAAAGCCAGGAACCAATGGCAGACCGTTGTGTGAATCACGTGATCGCTTCATTTTCATTGCTACTTCCATGACGGTGCTTGTTTTTTTTCGGACTCGACCAACAGGGGCTTGGGGTGGGGGGCTGCAGTGAAGCTTACCCGCACCTGTTTGGTGTTATCAGAATCTATGGTGCCACTGTTTTGGACTGTCTCCCGGCAGACTGCCGTAGCCTCTTAAATGGTACATCGCAGTGATGTCCATTCGTCGCCTTTTTTTTTTCGTTCTTAATGGGGGTTAATCCCGGTCGCTGTTTTGTTCCGCTCTTTCGTGTGAGCCTGATATTAAGCAACGCTTGGCCCCGTGCCACGCTTGGTCAATTTGCCATCCCGTGCTACACTTGGCTATCTTTTTCATGTCTTTTCCCCCACTGCCTGAGCTGTTCGACGCTTGTTTTATGATGAAAAGAAAGAAAACAGGAAACGAATAGTCAAAATGACCATGTTGGGGACGCTATGAAAAAACGCAGTCACGTGCCCGCACGCTGGGGTCATCGTTGAAAGCAAGCCGGGCTCCAGTATCGGCTGCAAGACACTCGTCTATGCAGTTCTGGAGTTTTCTTGGAGTTCTGTGTGTTTGTTAATACGTGCCTGCGAAGGTCGTTTTAAACGGTCCTTTGTTCAATCGAGTATTAATCTTCCACTGCAGTCCTAAAGAAAAACCACACGAATTGATGAATGACGGGAACGCAAGAAGTCTATTCCGCTGTTAGGAGCGACTCCCACCGGATGAAGAAGACATCCGCTCTGGTGGCTGCATCGTTAGTATTCAACCCTGCATGAATCTCTTTGAATCGGGTGCCCCCTGTGTGTTTGCTCAACCCCGCATAGCTGGCATTGCTGCTCGCATCGTATGTGCGATACGGAATTCCGCTCGTGTACTTTCTTGTTTGCCAGTCCCAAAGGTTGCGTACAGGAACGAAACGTTTGATGCACCGCTCGCTGCGACCGTAAGAGGCAAAGGCTAGCACGCGTGTGCTACGGATACTTTGAACTGCTCGCCCGTTAGCTCCGCTCTGTCCTGCCGTTCACCCGCTCGTTTACTATGTTTATTGCCACTAGAGTCTCGCTTTGACTTCCGTGAGTGGAATCATAATACCTACTCAGGCCACAGTGACCGAACATGCGCCGTCCTATTTATTTGGACCAGCGCGTGCCGGACTTTATCTGGGGAATGCGCGCTGCTTGAAGAGTAGCTATGTGTGTTGACGACTCTAGGGGTTTTCTGGGATGCGTGTGTTTCGAACAGGCGAAGTTAGTACATACATGCGGCAGTAAGAAGGGTTTTATTTGCTCTATAGTACTTGCACCCTCGCACGCATTTTATCACCGTTATAGAGCTTTACTGCGCTGAAGTATTCCTTCGGTGTAGTGTAACGACCGTACGTGTCGTGGTTAACTTTCGTGAACTTCTGAGCCTTTTATTACCGCATTACGTTCTAACGGCTGACAAAAGAGGCCCTTGGGAGCTTAGATAAACGAGGACACAAAAGCGGTAGTGAACGTCGCTGCAGTTGTCCCAGAGAGAGGAGAAATAGAACGGAAAGAAATCTCTTCCAGGCAAGTAGAAATCTCGCCAGTAGTTAGGTTTCACTGGCGTAGCTTGACTATTATTACTGCGAAAGGAATTCTCACAGTACCGCTAACTTGACGTTGATGTGCGCAAGTGCTCTCGCGGTGCATTTCTAAAAAAAAAAGAAAAAAGATGGTGCAACTGTTATTTTTATCGGCGATTTACCGGATTCTGTTTTGTCCTCTCCTATGCCCGTGCATTCCGAGTCACGCTAAAGTGTTGCTGCAGATCGAAACGGTGAAAATAAGAACATATGAAGATGTTTCAATAATGCTTTGTCTTATGAGTTCAGCCTTGTACCACAATATTCTGTGTCTGCGACAACCAATAGTTTGGTCACTTTATGCAAGCATGACTACGCTTTATCGCTATGCCTTATTCGCTTGCAGAAGGAAGTAAAAAATCGCATGAAAGCTGCTTTTGCGGCAAAATGGTCTTGCGTTTCAATTTGTGCCTACGTTCAAAAAAAGTTTCGCAATGTTGAATCGGAGCCTTGCTACGGCATCTCTAAAAACCACATCGCTTTCTTTCTTTCTTTCTTTCTTTCTTTCTTTCTTTCTTTCTTTCTTTCTTTCTTTCTTTCTTTCTTTCTTTCTTTCTTTCTTTCTTTCTTTCTTTCTTTCTTTCTTTCTTTCTTTCTTTCTTTCTTTCTTTCTTTCTTTCTTTCTTTCTTTCTTTCTTTCTTCATCACTGGTTATCTTGAGGCCGTAAGCTCATTACTTGTATATTTAAAGAACACTTCTCTGCCCATAAATACCAAGACGTTGCTCAGCGCTTAAAATCTTCTGTTATCGCCACGGAACGCCTTATGTAAACGGGGGCTGGGGTCCGTTCCCACTTATTCTCTCATCTGCCGCTTATCTTCAGCATCGTCTTAAAAACAAA